>NC_041336.1:4059952-4074232 GCF_004354835.1 Perca flavescens | reverse complement strand
GAGACTTCAGACAGTATTAGGGACCACTAAGGTCTATATAAAAGAGACTTCAGATACAGTATTAGGGGACCACTAAGGTCTATATAAAAGAGACTTGTGATACAGAATTAGGTTCATATAAAAGAGACTTCAGATACAGTATTAGGGGACCACTAAGGTCTATATAAAAGAGACTTCAGATACAGTATTAGGGGACCACTAAGGTCTATATAAAAGAGACTTCAGATACAGTATTAGAGGACCACTAAGGTCTATATAAAAGAGACTTCAGATACAGTATTAGAGGACCACTAAGGTCTATAAAAAAGAGACTTAGATACAGTATTAGAGGACCACTAAGTCTATATAAAAGAGACTTCAGATACAGTATTAGAGGACCACTAAGGTCTATATAAAAGAGACTTCAGATACAGTATTAGAGGACCACTAAGGTCTATATAAAAGAGACTTCAGATACAGTATTAGGGGGACCACTAAGGTCTATATAAAAGAGACTTCAGATACAGTATTAGGGGACCACTAAGGTCTATATAAAAGAGACTTCAGATACAGTATTAGGGGACCACTAAGGTCTATATAAAAGAGACTTCAGATACAGTATTAGAGGACCACTAAGGTCTATATAAAAGAGACTTCAGATACAGTATTAGGGGACCACTAAGGTCTATATAAAAGAGACTTCAGATACAGTATTAGGGGACCACTAAGGTCTATATAAAAGAGACTTCAGATACAGTATTAGGGGACCACTAAGGTCTATATAAAAGAGACTTCAGATACAGTATTAGGGGACCACTAAGGTCTATATAAAAGAGACTTCAGATACAGTATTAGGGGACCACTAAGGTCTATATAAAAGAGACTTATAAAAGAGACTTCAGATACAGTATTAGAGGACCACTAAGGTCTATATAAAAGAGACTTCAGATACAGAATTAGAGGACCACTTAGGTCTATATAAAAGAGACTTCAGATACAGTATTAGGGGACCACTAAGGTCTATATAAAAGAGACTTCAGATACAGTATTAGAGGACCACTAAGGTCTATATAAAAGAGACTTCAGATACAGTATTAGAGGACCACTAAGGTCTATATAAAAGAGACTTCAGATACAGTATTGGAGGACCACTAAGGTCTATATAAAAGAGACTTCAGATACAGTATTAAGGACCACTAAGGTCTATATAAAAGAGACTTCAGATACAGTATTAAGGACCACTAAGTCTTATATAAAAGAGACTTCAGATACAGTATTAGGGGACCACTAAGGTCTATATAAAAGAGACTTCAGATACAGTATTAGGGGACCACTAAGGTCTATATAAAAGAGACTTCAGATACAGTATTAGGGGACCACTAAGGTCTATATAAAAGAGACTTCAGATACAGTATTAGGGGACCAATAAGGTCTATATAAAAGAGACTTCAGATACAGTATTAGAGGACCACTAAGGTCTATATAAAAGAGACTTCAGATACAGTATTAGAGGACCACTAAGGTCTATATAAAAGAGACTTCAGATACAGTATTAGAGGACCACTAAGGTCTATATAAAAAAGAGACTTCAGATACAGTATTAGGGGACCACTAAGGTCTATATAAAAGAGACTTCAGATACAGTATTAGGGGACCACTAAGGTCTATATAAAAGAGACTTCAGATACAGTATTAGGGGACCAATAAGGTCTATATAAAAGAGACTTCAGATACAGTATTAGGGGACCACTAAGGTCTATATAAAAGAGACTTCAGATACAGTATTAGAGGACCACTAAGGTCTATATAAAAGAGACTTCAGATACAGTATTAGAGGACCACTAAGGTCTATATAAAAGAGACTTCAGATACAGTATTAGAGGACCACTAAGGTCTATATAAAAGAGACTTCAGATACAGTATTAGGGGACCACTAAGGTCTATATAAAAGAGACTTCAGATACAGTATTAGAGGACCACTAAGGTCTATATAAAAGAGACTTCAGATACAGAATTAGAGGACCACTTAGGTCTATATAAAAGAGACTTCAGATACAGTATTAGGGGACCACTAAGGTCTATATAAAAGAGACTTCAGATACAGTATTAGAGGACCACTAAGGTCTATATAAAAGAGACTTCAGATACAGTATTAGAGGACCACTAAGGTCTATATAAAAGATACTTCAGATACAGTATTAGGGGACCACTAAGGTCTATGTAAAAGAGACTTCAGATACAGTATTAGAGGACCACTAAGGTCTGTATAAAAGAGACTTCAGATACAGTATTAGGGGACCACTAAGGTCTATATAAAAGAGACTTCAGATACAGTATTAGGGGACCACTAAGGTCTATATAAAAGAGACTTCAGATACAGTATTAAGGACCACTAAGTCTTATATAAAAGAGACTTCAGACACAGTATTAGGGGACCACTAAGGTCTATATAAAAGAGACTTCAGATACAGTATTAGGGGACCACTAAGGTCTATATAAAAGAGACTTCAGATACAGTATTAGAGGACCACTAAGGTCTATATAAAAGAGACTTCAGATACAGTATTAGGGGACCACTAAGGTCTATATAAAAGAGACTTCAGATACAGTATTAGGGGACCACTAAGGTCTATATAAAAGAGACTTCAGAGACAGTAATAGGGGACCACTAAGGCCTATATAAAAGAGACTTCAGATACAGTAATAGGGGACCACTAAGGTCTATATAAAAGAGACTTCAGATACAGTAATAGGGGACCACTAAGGTCTATATAAAAGAGACTTCAGAGACAGTAATAGGGGACCACTAAAGCCTATATAAAAGAGACTTCAGATACAGTAATAGGGGACCACTAAGGTCTATATAAAAGAGACTTCAGATACAGTATTAGAGGACCACTAAGGTCTATATAAAAGAGACTTCAGATACAGTATTAGGGACCACTAAGGTCTATATAAAAGAGACTTCAGATACAGTATTAGGGACCACTAAGGTCTATATAAAAGAGACTTCAGATACAGTATTAGGGACCACTAAGGTCTATATACAGTGGTGTGAAAAAGTGTTTGCCCCCTTCCTCATTTCCTGTTCCTTTGCATGTGTGTCACACTTAAGTGTTTCGGAACATCAAACCAATTTAAACAATAGTCAAGGACAACACAAGTAAACACAAAATGCAATTTGTAAATGAAGGTGTTTATTATTAAAGGAGAAAAAAAATCCAAACCATCATGGCCCTGTGTGAAAAAGTGATTGCCCCCCTTGTTAAAACATACTATAACTGTGGTTGTCCACACCTGAGTTCAATTTCTCTAGCCACACCCAGGCCTGATTATTGCCACACCTGTTCACAATCAAGGCATCACTTAAATAGGAGCTGCTTGACACAGTAAGGTCCACCAGAAGATCCTTAAAAGCTACACATCATGCCGAGACCCAAAGAAATTCAGGAACAATTGAGAAAGAAAGTAATTGAGATCTATCAGTCTGGAAAGGGTTATAAAGCCATTTCCAAAGCTTTGGGAATCCAGCGAACCACAGTGAGAGCCATTATCCACAAATGGCGAAGACATGGAACAGTGGTGAACCTTCCCAGGAGTGGCCGGCCGCCCAAAATTACCCCAAGAGCGCAGCGACGACTCATCCAAGAGGTCACAAAAGACCCCACAACAACGTCCAAAGAACTGCAGGCCTCACTTGCCTCAGTTAAGGTCAGCGTTCATGCCTCCACCATCAGGAAAAGACTGGGCAAAAATGGCCTGCATGGCAGAGTTCCAAGGAGAAAACCACTGCTGAGCAAAAAGAACATCAAAGCTCGTCTCAATTTCTCCAGAACACATCTTGATGATCCCCAAGACTTTTGGGACAACATTCTGTGGACCGATGAGACAAAAGTGGAACTCTTTGGAAGGTGTGTGTCCAAGTATATCTGGCGAAAGGAACACTGCATTTCATAAAAAGAACATTATACCAACTGTAAAATATGGTGGTGGCAGTGTGATGGTCTGGGGCTGTTTTGCTGCTTCAGGACCTGGAAGACTTGCCGTGATAAAAGGAACTATGAATTCTGCTGTCTACCAAGAGATCCTGAAGGAGAATGTCCGACCATCTGTTCGTGTACTCAAGCTGAAACGAACTTGGGTTCTGCAGCAGGACAATGATCCTAAACACACCAGCAAGTCCACCACCGAATGGCTGAAGAAAAACAAAATGAAGACTTTGGAGTGGCCTAGCCAAAGTCCTGACCTGAATCCTATTGAGATGTTGTGGTATGACCTTAAAAAGCCGTTCATGCTCGAAAACCCTCTAATGTAACTGAATTAGGACAATTCTGCAAAGATGAGTGGGCCAAAATTCCTCCAGGACGCTGTAAAAGCCTCATTGCACGTTATCGCAAACGCTTGGTTGCAGTTGTTGCTGCTAAGGGTGGCCCAACCAGTTATTAGGTTTAGGGGGCAATCACTTTTTCACACAGGGCCATGATGGTTTGGATTTTTTTTCTCCTTTAATGATAAACACCTTCATTTACAAATTGCATTTTGTGTTTACTTGTGTTGTCCTTGACTATTGTTTAAATTGGTTTGATGTTCCGAAACACTTAAGTGTGACAAACATGCAAAGGAACAGGAAATGAGGAAGGGGGCAAACACTTTTTCACACCACTGTAAAAGAGACTTCAGATACAGTATTAGGGGACCACTAAGGCCTATATAAAAGCATCCAAAGAGCACCATATCATGGGACCTTTAATGTTTTCCTTCCTGGTTTCTTCTTCCTGTCCTCCAGGGTCTGAAGACCGCCTCCTTCTACTTCCCCGGCGGCGCGGCTAACTACAGCGGCCAGGCGGTCGACCGCGTGCGCGTGACGGACGCCGGTCACCCGGACGACAACGAGACGGAGTGGCGGCAGAACATCGACGCGGTGATGAGCTGGTTCGCCGACGAAGACTTCGACCTGGTGACGCTGTACTACGGCGAGCCGGACAACGTGGGCCACGCCCGCGGGCCGGACACGCCCGACAGGAAGCGCATCATCCGGCAGATCGACCGCACCGTGGGCTACCTGCGGGACGCCATCGCACGGCACCGGCTCAACGAGAACCTCAACGTCATCATCACCTCCGATCACGGCATGACCACCGTCAAGAAGCGCCCACAGGTCTGGTACCATAGGGTTATTATGGGTTCAGATGTACACACACACAGAGAGACACACACACACACACATATACACACACACACACAGAGACACACACACACACACACACACACACACACACATACACACAGAGAGACACACACACAGAGACATAGACACACACACAGAGACACACACAGACACAGACATATACACACACACACACAGACATACACAAACAGAGACACACACACACACACACACACACACACACACACACACACACACACACACACACACACACACACACACACAGAGAGACACACACAGAGACATAGACACACACACAGACACAGACATATACACACACACACACACACACACACATACACAAACAGAGACACACACACACACACACACACACACACACACACAAACACACACACACACACACACACAAAAAACAGACTTTCTCACACACACACACACACACACACACACACACACACACACACACACACACACAAATACACACACACACAAAAACAGACTCACACACACACACAAAGAGACATATGCACACAGACACACACACACAAAAACAGACACACACACACACACACACACACACACACACACACACAGAGAGACACAGACACACACACTGAGACACACACACACAGACACACGCAGACACACACTCACACACACATAACAATATGTAGTTATTCCATACAGTGTGCTATAACATGTGTTGTTATAACAAAGTGTAGTTATAACATAGTGTAGTTATAAGATACAGTGTGGCTATAACATGTGTTATAACATCTGTAGCTATAACATGTGTTTTTATAACAAAGTGTAGTTATAACATAGTGTAGTTATAACATGTGTTGTTGTAACATGCAGTGTAGTTATAACGTGTAGTTATAACATGTGTAGTTATAACATATGTTGTTATAACATAAAGTGTAGTTATAACATGTGTTATAACATAAAGTGTAGTTATAACATGTGTTGTAACAAGGTGGACGAGATCGTCCTCAACAAGTACCTGGACTTACTGAAGCTCGCCAGCTTCGAGATCCTCGACTACGGCGGCTTCGGCATCCTGACCCCGCGGCCGGGCAGGGAGCAGGAAGTGTTCGATGCCCTGTCCCGCGCGCCCAACCTGACCGTGTACCGGAAACACGAGATCCCCGAGAGCTTCCGGCTCGCCAAGAGCCAGCGCCTGCCGCCCATCGTGGTGGTCGCCGATCTGGGCTTCAACCTGAACTCCGTGAGTCTCTTTTCACGAAGGTTTCGGCAAAGAAGTTCTAAGAAGTTCCACTCCCTCGTTTACTTCCGGCTTCCGGACTGGTTGCAGTTCCACCAGAGCTCCTTAGCCTCCTGAGAACCAAGGAACATTTCTTTCTTTTTCCTAATCATATTTTTCTGTGATTCCATACCTGTTGTAGCCTCATGAGACCCTCCTGATCTCGCGAGCTCCAGAGTTTTCTCCTCCCAGATCAGTCTGGCATCTTGAGGCAGAGAAAATTTGGAGCCGTTAGCCAAACGACCGACCAATCAGTGTTGGTTTTGAGGCGGGTTTAGGTGGTGACAGACCGATGGTTTATCCAATCAGCTAACCAGGATTATCAGCCAGCGGTAGCCCTAATTCTGTTAGCCGCTCGCTAATGCTTTTTTTCTCTTCGATCCTTCTTTTGGAATATGGTCCGGGAACCTGAAATGGGGCCTTTTATTCCTAAATTCTCGTTACACAAACGGCAAATCTCCTTTACGCAGGGGCGGGCTTGTGGTTGCATTTTCATACGCTTCGTGGATCTGATTGGTTGATTTGGCCCGTCTATCACCAACATAGGTGATAGACAGATGGTTTATCCAATCAAATAACCAGTATTCCGCCCCTTCCCAAAAGTTCTCCAACGGAAAGTTCCCAGATGGATATGCTGGGCAAAGCTATCCATCTGGCGGAGTCAGGTTATACCTGTTCAAGGTTCAAAAAAAAAAACATCTTACAATTTAAATGTTTTTATTTTTATTTATTTAAAGAATGTCCACTGTAGTGGACAACAGGGTCATTTGAGTACGAAAACAGACACGTTTCAACATGGCATCATGACTTTGCGTAAATATACACGCCACTTTCATAAAGCCAAATGGCGTTGTTATTGTACGCATTTTCAGCTATCCACGTGTATGATTCACGCTGTATACAGCTGATGTAGACATACCCACCATGTGGCCTCGCCACGTTGCGCGTTATCGCGAGAACGCGACGTACTATCGCGAGAACAACGTCACACGCCTGTTAAAAAAAATGGTTGGGTTTAGGAAAAGAACACAGGGAAAGGCTTTAGTAACAAAACAGTGACAAAAACACGGAAAATAACGACAAAAACACGCTTAGGACAACAACAAATGGTTGGGTTTAGGAAAAGAACACAGGGAAAGGCTTTAGTAACAAAACAGTGACAAAAACACGGAAAAAATAACGACAAAAACATGCTTAGGACAACAACAAATGGTTGGGTTTAGGAAAAGAACACAGGGAAAGGCTTTAGTAACAAAACAGTGACAAAAACACGGAAAAAATAACGACAAAAACATGCTTAGGACAACAACAAATGGTTGGGTTTAGGAAAAGAACACAGGGAAAGGCTTTAGTAACAAAACAGTGACAAAAACACGGAAAAAATAACGACAAAAACATGCTTAGGACAACAACAAATGGTTGGGTTTAGGAAAAGAACACAGGGAAAGGCTTTAGTAACAAAACAGTGACAAAAACACGGAAAAAATAACGACAAAAACATGCTTAGGACAACAACAAATGGTTGGGTTTAGGAAAGAAACATTGGGTAAGCTCTCCAGCTCTCCCGGGTGAAAGTCCCGTGTTTTACCCATCCAACACCCCAACCTACCTCCTTACCCCAATCCCTCGTTCCTTTATACTACTCTCTACGGCGGAAATTGACTCGCAATGTAGGTCAATGGCGGCCAATTTGCGTTGATATACACGTAAAAATGCGATTATGCGTCTTGATAACACGCAAAAACGGAATACAAATTGGCGTTTCATACATACGCCAATTCATGAGATCAGTCTGCACATTTGGTAGATGTGGAGTCATTATTTACATGAAGATAGTCCTGATATACACTATAATTGACATTCATAAAATGGCAAATTTTTCAAAAGATACATAATGTAGTTTCTATCACAACTCAATATATGATTCCTAACACCTTAATGAACAAGAAAATATATGATTATCATAGTAACAAAACCACAGACAAACAATATTTGACTCATCTCTTATCTTTCCATAAAATGTGCTTGTTCCTATGCCGTCTATTTTGGTTCCCGGCCTCCCAGCCAATCAAATAACACATCACTGAAAAGCCCAGGATGTCCTCTGTACAGTACAGCAGGAATTAAGAGACTTGTACAAAAGATTCCAAGGAGAGAAATGAAACTCAAATGTCAACTACAGTGGACATAAGTCAATGGGCTGGGTCTCAAGAGGCTATAGGGGGCACTCACAGGCCAGTGCAGAATGAATGGGACTCTATGGAGCTATAACCAATCAAAATCCACTTTTCTCAGGATATAATTTCTAGTAATTTCTAGTCTAGTAATTTGAATGTTGCATTTGAAAGGGGAGGCAAAGAAAATACACTGCTGGGTGTTAGATTATTTGTTCTAAAAAGCCTTTTAAAATGTCGATGACGTCATGCACAGCCAGAGATACGACTCCCCCTGTAAGAAATCAAAAGGACATAAGTACTCGTTCATTCAACTTTCGACCTATAATCTATGTTGAACTTGAAAAGACTACAATCAAATCTGAGGTTTCTTAATGACAATCGGGTGAAAGAGACACATTTAGCAGACTAGCTCCATAGACTCCCATTCATTTAGCCGTCTAGCTCCATAGACTCCCATTCATTTAGCCGTCTAGCTCCATAGACCCCCCAGTGGAACTCTGGTGGAACTGCAACCAAATTCGGTACAATGGGACTGAATAGGGAGTGAACAGGCTTTGGTTTCGGGGAGGTTTTTTGTGATTGTTGCGGGCAAAAATCCTTGATTATGCGGCAAGTTTTCTTACTTACAACACTTTACTCGAAACTTAATTTTTTACACTTTTTGACGTTTTGAAATTGTCGTAATTCCTCCGTTTTAGAGATTCATCGTCTACGTGAACAAAGGCGACCACGGCTACCATAACGGAGAGATGGACATGAAGATGATCTTCAGGGCCTTCGGACCCGACTTCAAGAAGAACTTTGTGTCCAAGCCGTTCGACAGCATCCACATCTACCCTCTGATGTGTAAAGTGCTGCAGATCGAACCGGCGCCGCACAACGGGTCTCTGGTGGAGACCCAGGACCTGCTGCTGCACAGCGGTGAGTCCCTGAAGGTCAGGGGGCGGAGCCTTAAACCAGAAGGTCAGGGGGTGGAGTCTCGAACTAGAAGGTCAGGGGGTGAAGCCTTGAACTAGAAGGTTAGGGGGCGAAGTCTCAAACCAGGAGGTCAGGGGGTGGAGCCTTGAACTAGAAGGTCAGGAGGCGGAGTCTTGAACCAGGAGGTCAGGGGGCGGAGCCTCCAACCTGCTGCACAGCGGTGAGTCCCTGAAGGTCAGGGGGATGAGCCTTGAACCAGAAGGTTAGGGGGCGGAGTCTCGAACTAGAAGGTTAGGGGGCGAAGCCTTGAACTAGAAGGTTAGGGGGCGAAGCCTCGAACCAGGAGGTCAGGGGGTGGAGCCTTGAACTAGAAGGTCAGAAGGCGGAGTCTTGAACCAGGAGGTCAGGGGGCGCAGCCTCCAATCAGGAGGTCAGGGGGCGGAGCCTCCAATCAGGAGGTTAGGGGGCGAAGCCTCGAACCAGGAGGTCAGGGGGTGGAGCCTTGAACTAGAAGGTCAGGAGGCGGGTCTTGAACCAGGAGGTCAGGGGGCGGAGCTTCCAATCAGGAGGTTAGGGGGCGAAGCCTCGAACCAGAAGGTCAGGGGGCGGAGTCTCAAACTAGAATGTTAGGGGGCGGAGCCTTGAACCAAAAGGTTAGGGGGCGGAGTCTCCAACCAGAAGGTCAGGGGGGGAGTCTCGAACTAGAAGGTTAGGGGGCGGAGCCTTGAACCAAAAGGTTAGGGGGCGGAGTCTCCAACCAGAAGGTTAGGGGGCTGAGTCTTAAACCAGAAGGTCAGGGGGCGGAGCCTCCAACCAGAAGGTTAAGGGGCGATGTCTCGAACCAGAAGGTTAGGGGGCTAAGTCTTAAACCAGAAGGTTAGGGGGCGGAGTCTCGAAACAGAAGTTCAGGGAGCGGAGTCTTGAACCAGAAGGTCAGGGGGCGCAGTCTTGAACCAGAAGGTTAGGGGGCGGAGTCTCGAACCAGAAGGTCAGGGAGCGGAGTCCTGAACAAGAAGGTTAGGATACAGAGTCTCAAATCAGAAGGTCAGGGAGCGAAGTCTTGAACCAGAAGGTCAGGGAGCGGAGTCTTGAACCAGAAGGTTAGGAGGGGGAGTCTCGAACCAGAAGGTCAGGGAGCGGAGTCTCCAACCAGAAGGTTAGGGGGCGGAGTCTTGAACCAGAAGGTTAAAGGTTGGAGCTTCAAACCAGAAGGTCAGGGAGCGGAGTCTTGAACCAGAAGGTTAGGGGGCGGAGTTTCGAACCAGAAGGTCAGGGAGCGGAGTCTCCAACCAGAAGGTCAGGGGGCTGAGTCTCCAACCAGAAGGTCAGGGAGCGGAGTCTCCAACCAGAAGGTCAGGGGGGCGGACTCTCCAACCAGAAGGTCAGGGAGCGGAGTCTCCAACCAGAAGGTCAGGGAGCGGAGTCTCCAACCAGAAGGTTAGGGGGCGGAGTCTCGAACCAGAAGGTCAGGGGGCGATGTCTCGAACCAGAAGGTTAGGGGGCTGAGTCTCAAACCAGAAGGTCAGGGGGCAGAGCCTCCAATCAGAAGGTCAGGGAGCGGAGTCTCCAACCAGAAGGTTAGGGAGCGGAGTCTCCAACCAGAAGGTTAGGGAGCGGAGTCTCCAACCAGAAGGTCAGGGAGCGGAGTCTCCAACCAGAAGGTCAGGGAGCGGAGTCTCCAACCAGAAGGTTAGGGGGCGGAGTCTTGAACCAGAAGGTCAGGGGGCGATGTCTCGAACCAGAAGGTTAGGGGGCTGAGTCTCGAACCAGAAGGTTAGGGAGCGGAGTCTTGAACCAGAAGGTTAGGGGGCGGAGTCTCCAACCAGAAGGTTAGGGGGCGGAGTCTCCAACCAGAAGGTCAGGGGGCGGAGTCTCAAACCAGAAGGTTAGGGGGCGGAGCTTCAAACCAGAAGTGTAGTGTTAACTAGCTAACGGTAGGCTAACGTTACCTCCTGTCGAGTGTAGTGTTAACTAGCTAACGGTAGGCTAACGTTACCTGCTGTCAGGTGTAGTGTTAACTAGCTAACGGTAGGCTAATGTTACCTCCTGTCGAGTGTAGTGTTAACCTAACGGTGTAACGTTACCTGCTGTCAGGTGTAGTGTTAACTAGCTAACGGTAGGCTAACGTTACCTGCTGTCGAGTGTAGTGTTAACTAGCTAGCAGTAGCCTAACGTTACCTGCTGTCAGGTGTAGTGTTAAATAGCTAACGGTAGGCTAACGTTACCTGCTGTCAGGTGTAGTGTTAACTAGCTAACGGTAGGCTAACGTTACCTGCTGTCGAGTGTAGTGTTAACTAGCTAACGGTAGGCTAACGTTACCTGCTGTCGAGTGTAGTGTTAACTAGCTAGCGGTAGGCTAACGTTACCTGCTGTCAGGTGTAGTGTTAACTAGCTAGCGGTAGGCTAACGTTACCTGCTGTCAGGTGTAGTGTTAACTAGCTAACGGTAGGCTAACGTTACCTGCTGTCAGGTGTAGTGTTAACTAGCTAGCGGTAGGCTAACGTTACCTGCTGTCAGGTGTAGTGTTAACTAGCTAGCGGTAGGCTAACGTTTCCTGCTGCCAGGTATAGTGTTAACTAGCTAACGGTAGGCTAACGTTACCTGCTGTCAAGTGTAGTGTTAACTAGCTAACGGTAGGCTAACGTTACCTGCTGTCAGGTGTAGTGTTAACTAGCTAACGGTAGGCTAACGTTACCTGCTGTCAGGTGTAGTGTTACCGTAACTAGCGTCCCGTGCGGCGATGTTTCAGTTCCCACTAACGTCCGTTTTCTGAGCATCAGAGAGAAGCGCAGGCATCTAAGTGGCACCTAAATAAGGCACCGAAATCCGCGTTGCTATTCGGTCCGGTAGATAACGGTTGATAAGCATTAATGGCCGTATTAGCACCGGCACTCGGACCCCCCGCCTAGAATAAAACTCTTTATTGTGGATGACATTTTTACGGAGCCCCCCTGCTCCCACTGTGTCAAAAAAATTATTTATAACTATCTTGTGGCCTCAAGATAGTGTAGAGATGTATGTAGTGCAATACTTCACATTCTGTGCAATATTCTCTGTTTTAATATTCAGTGTCCAATATAGTTTGCTGCAGTTCTGCTTCGATTTATTTACTAGTACTTTTCATCACAATTCTGTTAATACAGTAATGTAAATCTTGTAGGCTGCATATCCATAGTCCTTTATAATTCTTCTTCATATTTTATAGCCTATATTTATACTTTTTACATGTATATATGTCACAAAGTGAAGCCAGGCAGCCAGAGTTTTCTTATTTTATATATAGGCTAGTGTGGTGTTTTGGTTTGCCTGGCACAGAACTGAAGACTCCTCCCAGCGCACCAGAGGCAGATCTCATCAGGAGAGATGCTGGAGGAACACGCTCCACATTTTGATAATGAATGGCTGAGGCACAAGGAGGAAAGAGGAGCGGATAGAGAGCGAAAAAGAAACGTTGGGGAGGCTCCGCTGTCCTGCCCGTCTATCGGTGCTCCGTCCTGCACTCCTGTAGCGCCCGCTCCTCTTTCCTCCTTATGTCTCAGCCATTCATTATCAAAATGTTCCGTGTTCCTCCAGCATCTCTCCTGATGAGATGTGCCTCAGGTGCGCTGGGAGGAGTCTTCAGTTCTGTGCCAGGCAAACCAAAACACCACAGATAGACGGGCAGGACAGCGGAGCCGGAGGACAGCTGTGGATGTTTGGCGGATCGGCGCGTTGGCGTTGTGGCCCGAACGGGAAAAGCAGAGTGGACGTTGCGTGCTGCTGGCCCTCTTCCCCCCTCCCTCAAACAGAAAAGGGTAAAGACTGTAGTCCCTTTCCCTATAGACTGGTTGAAATCAGATTTTCTATTTTTGCCCAAATCGCACTCGCACAACGCGCCGATCCTCCAAACATCTACAGCTGTCCTCCGGCTCGGCTGTCCTGCCCGTCCCCAACGTTTCTTTTTCGCTCTCCATCCGCTCCTCTTTCCTCCTTGTGTCTCAGCCATTCATTATACAAAATAAAACACCTGAAACACCACACTATATACAACATAAGAAAACTATGGCTGCCTGGCTCCACTTTGTGACATATATACATGTATAAAGTATAAATATAGGCTATAAAATATGAAGAATTATCTCGTGGCCACGAGATAGTTATAATTTTTTTTGTTTTCGACAAAGTGGGACCAGGGGGGCTCCGTACATTTTCCCCGTTCAAAACGACGATTTTCGCCAAATTGCGAAAAGTTTGCAGGTGTGTGTATGGGTCGTGGCAATAATTTTGAAAAATAGCTACCGGCAACATATGGAGAAAAAGAACTAATGAACCAAGTTCTTTTTTTTTTGAAGTATGAACTATGAACTATGAATTTGTGAACTGAACTTTGAACTAGTTCATGTAGAACAGGAATGTCAAACTCATTTTCCCAGAGGGCCGCACTGGAAAAGGAGAATCACACCGAGGGGCCAGACATGGAGAGTTTAGTGACGTGCTTTTGTTACTGGAGGTCACTTTTTTATAACATTTTTATAGCTTTTTTCCTCATTTTTGTTTTTTTTCGTTACGTTTTTGTGGCTTTCTCAGACATTTGTCTCCTTTTTGTAAATTTGTTGCTTTTTCTGACATTTTTGTACGCTTTTTGTCACATTTTTGTTGACATGAAGTCATCAAAAGAGTTCCTTTAGCCATTTTAGAATTTAGCAAATCAAGCCAAAACAATTTTTTTTTTTAAACAACAACCTGTTTAACAGCCTGAATATTAAAACTCTCTC
>NC_041336.1:4047452-4054952 GCF_004354835.1 Perca flavescens | reverse complement strand
TCTGTAGCTAAAACAGACACCTGAACACAGGGTGAATAGAGGAGCTGCAGCAATTTGCAGTACAACAAAAATATGGTGTTTTTTGAGAATTAAACCATGTAAAACTATTCTGGTACAACCTCAAAATACAACTATGAACCTGAAAATGAGCATAACATGGGTGCTTTAACTAGAGATAGCTAGCTAGCTAGCTTGGTTGGTTGGCTACAACTTTGGGGAGAAAAAAGCAACAGAAAACGTACAAAAAATTGTCAAAAAAAAAAAAAAAAAAAACTTCAAAAAGGAGACAAAGTGGCCGGGTCAGAGGGTCCAGGGTTCTAGTCTGCCGATTTTCCTGCATGTCCCCCCCCTTCCTCACTTAGCTGTCCTATCAATTTAAGGCGGAAAACCCCCAAAAAGTTCTTTCTTTTTATATAAAAGAAAGAAAAAGGAGACAAAAAAGTCAAAACGTTTAAAGAGAAACAGTCAGATATAATGCAGGTTTAAGGAGTCTCCCCTGAGAAGCCCCTGACTGCAGACCCGCAGACCTCAATGTGGGCGGAGTTAAATGTTTAACCCCGCTGTCACTACCATAAACAGCATATAAGGTCACTGCCCGATGTGAGTCGAGTGCAGATGTGAATTGCGCAGGCGTCACTTTGCGACAAATAGCCTACAATATACTGTCTATGGTTTTGAGCTATCGTTAGCAATCAAACAATCACAGATAACTAAAACGTTTTGAAATGACTGCTAGCTAAGATGCTAACGGCGTTTTAAGCTAACGTTAGCAATCAAGTAGCCTCCTAGATGCTAACGGCGTTTTGAGCTAAAGTTAGCAATCAAGTAGCCTCCTAGATGCTAACGGCGTTTTAAGCTAACGTTAGCAATGAAACAATCATAGATGGCTAAAACGTTTTAGTTAGTTTAGCTAACAGCTAATTCAGCTAACCGCTAGCTGACAGCTAGATTCAGTCTAAAATAACGTTAAGTCAAACTTAATGGGAGAAGCAGACTACAGCTACATTAAGACTTTACAGTAATAACAATAAAGACAAGTGTTGAGTGATTGTATTTTAAATGAGCACAAATAAAGTAGAACTGACCTAACAGCTGTTATATACGTTAACGGTTATTTTCAAGTTTTATTTTGAGAGTCTTAAACTAACGTTAGCTTGCCTGTGAACAATGTTGGTGGGCGGGGTTAAACGTTTAACTCCACCCACATTGAGGTCTGCGGGTCTGCAGTCAGGGGTATATGTCGCCCCCTGCAGGAATTCAGATATAATGCAGGTTTAAGGAGTCTCCCCCTGCAGGAATTCAGATATAATGCAGGTTTAAGGAGTCTCCCCCTGCTGGTAGTCAGATATAATGCAGGTTTAAGGAGTCTCCCCCTGCTGGTAGTCAGATATAATGCAGGTTTAAGGAGTCTCCCCCTGCTGGTAGTCAGATATAATGCAGGTTTAAGGAGTCTCCCCCTGCTGGTAGTCAGATATAATGCAGGTTTAAGGAGTCTCCCCTGCTGGTAGTCAGATATAATGCAGGTTTAAGGAGTCTCCCCCTGCTGGTAGTCAGATATAATGCAGGTTTAAGGAGTCTCCCCTGCTGGTAGTCAGATATAATGCAGGTTTAAGGAGTCTCCCCTGCTGGTAGTCAGATATAATGCAGGTTTAAGGAGTCTCCCCTGCTGGTAGTCAGATATAATCCAGGTTTAAGGAGTCTCTCCCTGCTGGTAGTCAGATATAATGCAGGTTTAAGGAGTCTCCTCCTGCTGGTAGTCAGATATAATGCAGGTTTAAGGAGTCTCCCCCTGCTGGTAGTCAGATATAATGCAGGTTTAAGGAGTCTCCCCCTGCTGGTAGTCAGATATAATGCAGGTTTAAGGAGTCTCCCCCTGCTGGTAGTCAGATATAATCCAGGTTTAAGGAGTCTCTCCCTGCTGGTAGTCAGATATAATGCAGGTTTAAGGAGTCTCCTCCTGCTGGTAGTCAGATATAATGCAGGTTTAAGGAGTCTCCCCCTATTGGTAGTCAGATATAATGCAGGTTTATGGGGTCTGTCACTACCCGATGTGAGTTGCGCATGCAACGGTTTACGGGATAACGTGTCATACTGAAATTTGTGAAATCCGTAAAATAATAAACTTTTCTCTTTACAAACAATAACAGAAGATGGAAATCATTTCAAAAACGTTGTCGCTATCTATGACTGTTTGATTGCTAACGTTAGCACAAAAAGCTGTTAGCATCTTGCGACTCACATCGGGCAGTGACAGAGTCTCCCCCTGCTGGAAGCACAAACCCTTCCTCAGAGTGTTTTATATATGAGGATTTTATATATGATTCATTATAAGGATTTTATATAAAGATGTGGTTTTTTACCCGTTGCTGCGTTTCAGAGCTTTGCTGCCATCATTGTTCATGGAAACAGATTTCCAAATGCCACTTTTGGCCATTTCATCTGAGATGTTCACTTCTGATGGGTCCAAGCTACACACACACACACACACACACACACACACACACACACACACACACACACACACACACACACACACACACACACACACAGAGACAGACACACACACACAGAGAGAGACAGACACACACACACAGAGACACACACACACACACACACACACACACACACACACACACACACACACACACACACACACACACACGAGGAAACATAAACACATTGAATTAAGTGTCAAAAACATTGGAAAAAGCAACAATTTTTGAAAAAAAAAATAACAAAACAATGAAAAACAGCTGAAATTGCCCGAGGCCAGCTGATTGGTTGGTTGTCTCTGTCCCAGTGTGGTGATGCGTGCTGACTCACCGTCCCTTCAGGGTTTTGATCGGGAAGTTCAGGTTTCCTCCGTCGAACGGTGGATCGTCCTCCACTTCCTCCAGCATCCTCCGAGCATCCTGGAAAAAACACACACACACACACACACACACACACACACACACACACACACACACACACACACACACACACACACACACACACACACACACGTTGGACAAATGATGTTAAAAAATGTATAAATGACTCATTCTTGACAAAAGGCAAAAGAGGTTTGTGCATGCGTACATTAAAATAATGTTGGGCTGTAAATGGGTTCAGGATTTTAAAAAGCTGTCAATCAAAATCTACTTGTCGGGCTTGGGCCGAATTATGTCGGGCGCAACTTTTAAGGCCCGATTACAGCTCTAATCTACAGTTTACAGCAACTGCAATATAGACACAGCAATATACAGCTGTGCATCATCAGCATACCATGTGGCAACGTGTAAATATAAAAAGGTCCCATGGCATGGAAATGTCACTTTATGAGGTTTTTTAACATTAATGTGAGATCCCTGGCTCTAGTGGCTGTAATTCTGCACCAAGGCTGAATTTCAGGAAAGAGAGTTCAGATACAGTATTAGGGGACCACTAAGGTCTATATAAAAGAGACTTCAGATACAGTATTAGGGGACCACTAAGGTCTATATAAAAGAGACTTCAGATACAGTATTAGGGGACCACTAAGGTCTATATAAAAGAGACTTCAGATACAGTATTAGGGGATCACTAAGGTCTATATAAAAGAGACTTCAGATACAGTATTAGGGGACCACTAAGGCCTATATAAAAGAGACTTCAGATACAGTATTAGGGGACCACTAAGGTCTATATAAAAGAGACTTCAGATACAGTATTAGGGGATCACTAAGGTCTATATAAAAGAGACTTCAGATACAGTATTAGGGGACCACTAAGGTCTATATAAAAGAGACTTCAGATACAGTATTAGGGGACCACTAAGGTCAATATAAAAGAGACTTCAGATACAGTATTAGGGGACCACTGAGGTCTATATAAAAGAGACTTCAGATACAGTATTAGAGGACCACTAAGGTATATATAAAAGAGACTTCAGATACAGTATTAGAGGACCACTAAGGTCTATATAAAAGAGACTTCAGATACAGTATTAGGGGACCACTAAGGTCTATATAAAAGAGACTTCAGATACAGCATTAGGGGACCACTAAGGTCTATATAAAAGAGACTTCAGATACAGTATTAGGGGACCACTAAGGTATATATAAAAGAGACTTCAGATACAGTATTAGAGGACCACTAAGGTCTATATAAAAGAGACTTCAGATACAGTATTAGGGGACCACTAAGGTCTATATAAAAGAGACTTCAGATACAGCATTAGAGGACCACTAAGGTCTATATAAAAGAGACTTCAGATACAGTATTAGGGGACCACTAAGGTCTATATAAAAGAGACTTCAGATACAGTATTAGGGGATCACTAAGGTCTATATAAAAGAGACTTCAGATACAGTATTAGGGGACCACTAAGGTCTATATAAAAGAGACTTCAGATACAGTATTAGGGGACCACTAAGGTCAATATAAAAGAGACTTCAGATACAGTATTAGGGGACCACTAAGGTCTATATAAAAGAGACTTCAGATACAGCATTAGAGGACCACTAAGGTCTATATAAAAGAGACTTCAGATACAGTATTAGGGGACCACTAAGGTCTATATAAAAGAGACTTCAGATACAGTATTAGGGGATCACTAAGGTCTATAAAAAAGAGACCACTAAGGTCTCAGATACAGTATTAGGGGACCACTAAGGTCTATATAAAAGAGACTTCAGATACAGTATTAGGGGACCACTAAGGTCTATATAAAAGAGACTTCAGATACAGTATTAGGGGACCACTGAGGTCTATATAAAAGAGACTTCAGATACAGTATTAGAGGACCACTAAGGTCTATATAAAAGAGACTTCAGATACAGTATTAGAGGACCACTAAGGTCTATATAAAAGAGACTTCAGATACAGTATTAGGGGACCACTAAGGTCTATATAAAAGAGACTTCAGATACAGCATTAGGGGACCACTAAGGTCTATATAAAAAGAGAGATACAGTCAGATACAGTATTATAAAAGACCACTAAGGGGACCACTATATATAAAAAGAGACTTCAGATACAGTATTAGAGGACCACTAAGGTCTATATAAAAGAGACTTCAGATACAGTATTAGGGGACCACTAAGGTCTATATAAAAGAGACTTCAGATACAGCATTAGAGGACCACTAAGGTCTATATAAAAGAGACTTCAGATACAGTATTAGGGGACCACTAAGGTATATATAAAAGAGACTTCAGATACAGTATTAGAGGACCACTAAGGTCTATATAAAAGAGACTTCAGATACAGTATTAGGGGACCACTAAGGTCTATATAAAAGAGACTTCAGATACAGCATTAGGGGACCACTAAGGTCTATATAAAAGAGACTTCAGATACAGTATTAGAGGACCACTAAGGTCTATATAAAAGAGACTTCAGATACAGTATTAGGGGACCACTAAGGTCTATATAAAAGAGACTTCAGATACAGTATTAGGGGACTACAGTTTAAAAAGGCAATCAACGCCTGCGCAATTCACATCTGCACTCGACTCACATCGGGCATTGACCTTATATGCTGTCTATGGTAGTGACAGCGGGGTTAAACGTTTAACTCCGCCCACATTGAGGTCTGCGGGTCTGCAGTCAGGGGCTTCTCGGGGGAGACTCCTTAAACCTGCATTATATCTGACGGTTTCTCTTTAAACGTTTGGACTTTTTTGTCTCTTTTTTTCTTTCTTTTAGATATAAAAGAGATTTCACCTCCTTCTCCTTCTTCTTCTTGTCGTCGTCCTTCTTCTTCTTGCTCTCCGGTATCAGGTCGTCCAGCCAGCTCAGCTCTCTCTTAGTGAAGCAGAAATCCAGAAGCTTCCGGATGAACACCAGCGCCAGAACCTGCAGCAACAACAGACCAGTTATTGGGTTTAAACTGGACCAGAACCTGCAGCAACAACAGACCAGTTATTAGGTTTAACCAGAACCTGCAGCAACAACAGACCAGTTATTAGGTTTAACCAGAACCTGCAGCAACAACAGACCAGTTATTGGGTTTAAACTGGACCAGAACCTGCAGCAACAACAGACCAGTTATTAGGTTTAACCAGAACCTGCAGCAACAACAGACCAGTTATTGGGTTTAAACTGGACCAGAACCTGCAGCAACAACAGACCAGTTATTGGGTTTAAACTGGGCCATAACCTGCAGCAACAATAGACCAGTTATTGGATTTAAACTGGACCAGAACTTGCAGCAACAATAGACCAGTTATTGGGTTTAAACTGGACCAGAACCTGCAGCAACAACAGACCAGTTATTGGGTTTAAACTGGACCAGAACCTGCAGCAACAACAGACCAGTTATTGGGTTTAAACTGGGCCATAACCTGCAGCAACAATAGACCAGTTATTGGGTTTAAACTGGACCAGAACCTGCAGCAACAACAGACCAGTTATTGGGTTTAAACTGGACCAGAACCTGCAGCAACAACAGACCAGTTATTGGGTTTAAACTGGGCCATAACCTGCAGCAACAATAGACCAGTTATTGGGTTTAAACTGGACCAGAACCTGCAGCAACAACAGACCAGTTATTGGGTTTAAACTGGGCCAGAACCTGCAGCAACAACAGACCAGTTATTGGGTTTAAACTGGGCCAGAACCTGCAGCAACAATAGACCAGTTATTGGGTTTAAACTGGGCCAGAACCTGCACCAACAACAGACCAGTTATTGGGTTTAAACTGGGCCAGAACCTGCAGCAACAACAGATTACCAGTTATTGGGTTTAAACTGGGCCATAACCTGCAGCAACAATAGACCAGTTATTGGGTTTAAACTGGGCCAGAACCTGCAGCAACAACAGATTACCAGTTATTGGGTTTAAACTGGGCCATAACCTGCAGCAACAATAGACCAGTTATTGGGTTTAAACTGGACCAGAACCTGCAGCAACAACAGACCAGTTATTGGGTTTAAACTGGGCCAGAACCTGCAGCAACAACAGACCAGTTATTGGGTTTAAACTGGGCCAGAACCTGCAGCAACAATAGACCAGTTATTGGGTTTAAACTGGGCCAGAACCTGCACCAACAACAGACCAGTTATTGGGTTTAAACTGGGCCAGAACCTGCAGCAACAATAGACCAGTTATTGGGTTTAAACTGGGCCAGAACCTGCAGCAACAATAGACCAGTTATTGGGTTTAAACTGGGCCAGAACCTGCACCAACAACAGACCAGTTATTGGGTTTAAACTGGGCCAGAACCTGCAGCAACAACAGATTACCAGTTATTGGGTTTAAACTGGGCCATAACCTGCAGCAACAACAGACCAGTTATTGGGTTTAAACTGGGCCAGAACCTGCAGCAACAACAGACCAGTTATTGGGTTTAAACTGGGCCAGAACCTGCACCAACAACAGACCAGTTATTGGGTTTAAACTGGACCAGAACCTGCACCAACAACAGACCAGTTATTGGGTTTAAACTGGGCCAGAACCTGCACCAACAACAGACCAGTTATTGGGTTTAAACTGGACCAGAACCTGCACCAACAACAGACCAGTTATTGGGTTTAA
>NC_041336.1:4037452-4042452 GCF_004354835.1 Perca flavescens | reverse complement strand
TTTTGTCGTTTACTGGTGAAATAAGGAAGAGGCTCAATATTTAAATAACTTTATATAATATATTTATTTAATAATAATATAATAACTATTTGACTGAAATGGTTATCAGAAATAATTTATTTAAAAAAAAAAAAAAAAAAAAAAAAAAGACTAAAATGGCGAGACTTTTAGTCGACTAAAACTTGACTAACAACATTTTTTGGCACAAGACTAAGACTAAATTAAAAATACAGTAGGTGACAAAATTAACACGGGAGCCCCGGTTGGTCACCTTGAGGGCGGAGGTCATGAAGACGGAGCAGCCCATCAGGACGAAGATCATGAAGCCGGTGACGCGCTGCTCTCGGATGCCGAGGAACTTGGGCTGCTCGCCGGGCGCCGCGCACTCGGACTCCAGCTTCAGGCTGTTGACGTGGGAGATGGAGAGCACCGTCGCCGCCACGAACCACGGCAGGCCCATGATGGAGCACACGCCCAGCATCACGGCCACCACCAGCAGGTCCAGGTGGTAGCCACAGCCTTTCTGCACACGCACACACAGACACACAGACACACACACACACACACACACACACACACACGCAGAGAGACACACACACACAGAGAATACATGCACACACACACACACACACACACACACACACACACACACACACACACACACACACACACACACAGACACACAGACACACACACACACACACACACACACACACACAGAGAATACATGCACACACACACACACACACAGAGACACACGCAGAGACACACATGCACACACAGAGAGACACACACACACACACACAGACACACACACACACACACACACACACACACACAGACACACACACACACACACAGAGACACATAGACATACACGCGCACACAGAGACATACACACTCACACACAGAAACACACACAGAGACATACACACTCACACACAGAGACACACACACACACACACACACACACACACACAGACACACACGCAGAGACACACACGCACACACAGCGACACACACACACACAGACACACACAAAGACACACACGCACACACAGAGAGAGACATACACACACACGCACAGAGACACACACACACACACAGAGACACACACAGACATACACACGCACACAGAGACACACACGCACACACAGACACACACACACACACACACACACACACACACAGACACACACACACACAGACACACGCAGAGACACACACGCACACACAGAGACACATGCAGGCACACAGAGACACACACAGAGACACACACACACACACACACACACACACACACACACACATCAATTATTCTGTCAACAATTCGAAACCACAATGCATCACCTCCTTAATATTATTATACATTATTTTAATCAACAAATTCAAGCACATGTATATACTTGTATTTTATTGTATCAGCTCTAAAAACAAGCACACCTCCTGAATGCAGCGGAGTCTGAACACAACAGACAACAAACAACATACAACAGACAACACACAATTACACAACAGAAAACACACAACCTAAAACAGCAGGGAACTGAGAATCAAAAAGCAACACCAGGGCTGTAACCGATTATGGTCTGTCGCTGCTGCATCGACTGCAGAATCATCTCCGGTCCGTGGAACTCTTATCAGTTCAATTTTCTATAAGCACAAACAGACATTTGGAAAAACAGAAAAATGGGTTCAAATATCCAATTTTTAATTTAATTTTTTCCCACCTTGACAAATAAAAAATTTGGATCTTTAAACTTTTTTTTTTTTTTTTTTTTTTTTTCAATTTTCTGTTTTTTATTCAGAGGATGAGAAATTGAAAAAATTACAATATCGCATCTGAGCTCCAATTATTCATAATACTGCCGTGGTATTCTCTCCCTCTACTTTACAGTATATGCAGCTCATATGGACCAAAAAAACTGATAGACTTTGGGGTCAGAGGTTCAACTGATAGTTTTGTTCGGGCATAGCTAGGTGGAACGAGGGAGAGAATACCATGGCATTATTATTATTATTATTATTATTATCAATAAAAATTGGATGTTTAAACTGTTTTACCAATTTTCTGTTTTTATTCAGAGGATCAGAAATTTAGAAAATTACAAAATTGCATCTGAGCTCCAATTATTGAATATAATAATAATAATAAAATAATAATAATAATAATAATAAAATAATAATAATAATAATAATAATAATAATAATAATAATAATAATAATAATAATGCCATGGTATTCTCTCCCTAGAGTCTCTCAGTTTTTATTTTATTTTGGTCCATATGCAGATAATAACTTGCATATTCCGTAAAGTAGAGGGAGAGAATACCACGGCAGTATTATGAATAATTGGAGCTCAGATGCAATATTGTAATTTTCTAAATTTCTGATCCTCTCAATAAAAAACAGAAAATTGGAAAAACTGTTTAAAAGATCCAATTTTTTTTAATTTGTCAAGGTGGGAAAAAATTAAATGAAAAATTGGATATTTGGAACCAATTTTTCTGTTTTTCCAAATGTCCGTTTGTGGGTTAGAAAAATGATACCGATAAGTACTGGAGTTTATGCACCGATCCGATACCACGTAATAAAGCCCTAAAGAAAAATATATATATATTTACCTTAAAGTTGTTTATTTATGTTCTTTTTCCGTTATAACTGACTGTCAAACTGGAGAATAAAAGAAAGTTCTGGGGCATTCATTGTTTGTGTTTGTTCATGTTTCACAAAGAGTTTAACCTGAGCCAGACCGACAACAGAGATAGAAATCATATCACATCCATACAGGGATAGTAGTATACAGCTGTTATACATCATATCACATCCATACAGGGATAGTAGTATACAGCTGTTATACATCATATCACATCCATACATAGATAGTAGTATACAGCTGTTATACATCATATCACATCCATACATAGATAGTAGTATACAGCTGTTATACATCATATCACATCTATACAGAGATAGTAGTATACAGCTGTTATACATCATATCACATCCATACAGGGATAGTAGTATACAGCTGTTATACATCATATCACATCTATACAGGGATAGTAGTATACAGCTGTTATACATCATATCACATCCATACAGGGATAGTAGTATACAGCTGTTATACATCATATCACATCCATACAGGATAGTAGTATACAGCTGTTATACATCATATCATATACAGGGATAGTAGTATACAGCTGTTATACATCATATCACATCCATACAGAGATAGTACAGCTATACACATCCATACAGAGATATAGTATCATACATACATCATAGTAGTAGTATACAGCTGTTATACATCATATCACATCCATACAGAGATAGTAGTATACAGCTGTTATATATCATATCACATCCATACAGAGATAGTAGTATACAGCTGTTATACATCATATCACATCCATACAGAGATAGTAGTATACAGCTGTTATACATCATATCACATCTATACAGAGATAGTAGTATACAGCTGTTATATATCATATCACATCCATACAGGGATAGTAGTATACAGCTGTTAAAACATAATGAAATATATGACAAAATAAAGGACAATTTTGTCAACATCTGTTTTATCTAAAAAGATACATTTCTCTGTTTGTCCTCGACTAAAGAAGTTCTTAGTCGACTAACACTTATAGGATTTAGTCGACTAATCGATTAGTTGATTTAATTGACAGAGCTGTGCTCTTTGAGAGGTGGTTAAGACTAGAAAAGCACAATATAAATGTAGTTAATTAACCATCTGTAAAACTGAGTTTCTCCACAATTAATCCTGCAAAAGCACCACTTTAAATCTCGTGTTTACCATAAATGTGCTCAGAGGCTTCTTGGAAATGAGTAATTAAGCATGAATAAGCATAAAAAAATGACTAATGGACTAAAGAAATCTTAGTCGACTAAGACCAAAACGACCTCTTAGTCGACTAATCGACTAGGAGGTGGCGGCCCTACTCGACAGCACTGCGGTCCTGACCTTTAGCTTGTTCTCCTTCCTGTTGACGATGACTGCGGTGATCTGCTGGTCCATGAAGATGAGGATGGTGCAGAGCAGAGCCGGGACGGCGGCGGCCAGCAGAGTCCACCAAGGGTTGGGTCCCAGCGGCGAGATCAGCCAGCCGCGAGTGCTCGACGTGGGCTGAGTGGGCGGAGACCAACAAACAGACTCTTTCATTCTAGCTAAGACACTTTATAGTGCACGCTGCTAAGTCTAACTCTCACATTTTGTTCCTTAAAAAAGACATACATATGTACATGAAGTTACATGTAAACATATCTATGAAGCTTATAAACAGTAAGGCAGTTCGTACAAATGATCCAGTAGATGGCACTAATGTTTAATCAATGTTAGTTACAATGCATTTTTCCAACAGTGCAGGTCATATAAGCTGATAAATGTACTAAAATTTAATTTGTTGTATTATTTTTGCTTTGTCAGTAATTTTAGAGCAACTTTTATAATGGATAAAGGGGCTGGAACATGTATATGTTGAATTAATTGAAAGACTAAATCGCCAAAGCTGCAAACGCTTTGTCACCTTAAAGGTCCCATGGCATGAAAATGTCACTGTATGAGGAGTTTTTTAACGTTAATATGAGTTCCCCCCAGCCTGCCTATGGCCCCCCAGTGGCTAGAAATGGTGATAGGTGTAAACCGAGCCCTGGGTATCCTGCTCTGCCTTTGAGAAAATGAAAGCTCAGATGGACCAATCAGGAATCTGCTCCTTATGAGGTCATAAGGAGCAAGGTTACCTCCCCTTTCACTGCTTTGCCTGCCCAGAGAATTTGGCCCCCCCATGAGAGAGAGAGAGACATCATGGCTTTCAAATGAGCAAAGTGGCAGTTGGTCAAGGCTTCAGATACAGTATTAGAGGACCACTAAGGTCTATATAAAAGAGACTTCAGATACAGTATTAGGGGACCACTAAGGTCTATATAAAAGAGACTTCAGATACAGTATTAGAGGACCACTAAGGTCTATATAA
>NC_041336.1:4014952-4029952 GCF_004354835.1 Perca flavescens | reverse complement strand
AAACTGGTCCGGTATTGAGCGAGAACGCTGTAACTGGCAGCTGTAAACCGGGCTGTAAAGGACTAAAAAGTTCTGTTGTTGCCGCTGACAGACTCAGGTTACTATTCTAAGTGTCTGACAACATGATGGAAAGGATCCCTACAGAGATAGACCTTTTAGTTAAAGAGTAAGATCCTTTTAGTTTAACATGAAACAGCCCCAAAATCACCATTACCAAACTCCACCAGACTCCATGTAAATAATCAGGACTTTTAGAGTGTATAGAGCCAGCATATCTCCACCAGACTCCATGTAAATAATCAGGACTTTTAGCGTGTATAGAGCCAGCATATCTCCACCAGACTCCATGTAAATAATCAGGACTTTTAGCGTGTATAGAGCCAGCATATCTCCACCAGACTCCATGTAAATAATCAGGACTTTTAGCGTGTATAGAGCCAGCATATTTCCACATGTAAATGGGTGAATTAAGGGTTTATTTCAACCAAACCAGAGTGGTGATTGTTGGAACAGTGGAAAGATGAACCAAGACAGCCTTCAGGTAGTTTTATTTAGTTTCTGTCCACTTTGAATTAAGTGTGTTTTACGATGATAAAAGTCCTGATTATTTACATGGAGTCTGGTGAGAAAGACAGAAAGTTTTATAAGGCTTACCTACTGCACCTTTAAAAAGGACAGATAGGTCTAAATACATTATAGAAGAAACTGTAATATTAGAGAATAACTACATTTTATAATACAGATTTTTCTTGCATTTTTCCTTATATCTTTGGTCTTACGTGTAGAAGGTGAGGTTGTCCAGCGTGCCGTGCATGTTGACGGGGTAGAGTTCGCCCAGTTGGACGAGCTTTTCCAGAGCCTCGTAGATGAAGATGATGCAGATGAGCGAGGCAAAGGCCTCCTCTGTGAAGCGCGTGATGTAGCAGACCAGAGAGCTGGCGTCTGTAGCAACCAGCAGCAGGCAGAGGAAGGCGGTCCAGAGGCCGATGCTGGTCCGCAGGGACAGGTAGGACAGGCCGTAGTCACTGGGGACGGGAGGGACACACCGGATGGTTACATCAGCATTTAAAAATAAATAAAATACATTAAAGCTGCAAGCAGCGATGACCGGCCCTCGCTTGTTGCATCGGGGGGTACTGGCAAACGCAACATCACATGTAGACCACACATTCTAAGTTTCATGTAAATCGGAATAAATTTTGCCAAGATACACCCGTTTCTGTTTCAACAGCCACCTACAGGAAGTTGTTCCTCAATAACTTGCGCATTGTTTTAGCTTTCAAAATTATTTTGATAAATTTTAGTCACGAGGTTCCTCCGAGTCTATATCCAAATTTCCGTGCAGATTGGACTCACGGCACATGGAGGAGTTAGACAAAGTATGTTTCCCATATATCGTTATGTGGCTAATTAATAAAATAAATTCTAACAGCGCCATCTAATGGCCAATTCACTCTACATTTGGCATGGATGCTCAAGCCCCTATGCGGAACATCTGTGTCATGTTTGGTGGCAATCAGAATATATCTTGGTAAGATACGCAACTTCCTGTTTCGACAGCCCTTACAGGAAGTTGGTCCTCTGTAACTTGTGCATTGTGTTAGCTATCCATATTCTTTTGATAACTATTTGTCATGAGGGTCCACCGAGTCTACGTGTATATTGTTGTGCAGATGGGACTCACGCTCTAGGAGGAGTTAAAAAAAAAAGGAGGTTTCGCTCAAAGCAAATTAGCGAATTAATTAAAGAAATTAAAACAGCGCCATCTAAAGGCCAATTGACGACATATTTGGCAAACAGCCTCATTGGCACATGAGGAACAACTGTTTTAAGTTTTGTGTCCATCGGAAGGAAGTTGGTCCTCCATAACTTGCGCATTGTTTTAGCTATCAAAATTTTTTTGATAACTTTTTGTCACGAGGGTCCTCCAAGTCTACATGCATGTTTTCGTGCCGATCGGACTCACGTCCCAGGAGTAGTTAGACAAAGTAGGCTTCCCATATGTCAATATTTTGCTGATTAATTAAAGAAAATGTAAACGGCGCCATCTAATGGCTGATTTCCGCCAACTTTGGCACAGATGCTGAACCAGCCACGAGAAACAACTTTGTCAAGTGTCGGGGCAATCGGAATAATTGTTGCCAATACAGTGCCAGTTTAAACTGTGCAACAGGCAGATTGCGTGGCCTGTGGTATTGCTGCTTGTAGCTCTCTCCACCCCAAAATTATAGAGAAGGACCCCAAACGCTTAATAGCGTGCATATTAAGTGTTAAGCTTTTGGGTCTAAATTATACAGAAGTCGCAGAAGTATACTTTGCAGACGCTGTGCTGTTGATATTACACTTCCTCTGACACGAGCAGGAACTTCCAGAAGAAGTGGTGTGTTCCCCTTCTGTTAATTCCTTTAAGAACTGGTTGAATGCATTTTGCCTGTCAAGGGGTGTTATGTATAATTATAGAGCTTGTCAGTAACTTATGTAATTAATTTATGATTTGTTAGAAAACTTCAATAATGAAATTAATGCATTTTATAAAATGTTAAACTGTATGTACAGTACAGGCCAAAAGTTTGGACACACCTTCTCATTCAATGCGTTTCCTTTTTATTTTCATGACTATTTACATTGTAGATTCTCACTGAAGGCATCAAAACTATGAATGAACACATATGGATTTTTTATTAATAAGGGAAATAATTCCACTAATGAACCCTGACAAAGCACACCTGTGAAGGTAAAACCATTTCAGGTGACTACCTCATGAAGCTCATTGAGAGAACACCAAGGGTTTGCAGAGTTAAGCAAAGGGTGGCTACTTTGAAGAATCTAAAATATAAGACATGTTTTCAGTTATTTCACACTTTTTTGTTAAGTACATAATTCCATATGTGTTCATTCATAGTTTTGATGCCTTCAGTGAGAATCTACAATGTAAATAGTCATGAAAATAAAAAGGAAACGCATTGAATGAGAAGGTGTGTCCAAACTTTTGGCCTGTACTGTATCTTAGCAGAAAGTTTCAAATTTCAATAAAAAACGTTGGTTTCTATACCCTGGTGACTGACTGACAGGCTGAGGCTGTAAGGCAAGGCAACTTTATTTCCACATCACCTTTCAGTAACAAGGCAATTCAAAGTGCATTAAAGAGCAATTAAAAACATGGGTAAAATAAAAACAGGCTAAAAAATAATATACAAATATAAAAGTTGAATAATTATTCAATTTAATAGGTTGAAGGGACGGATTTGGGAGGAGAGAGGGAGGGGTTTTATTCTTGTTTGTGTTTAATTTGTCAGTGTAAAATATTCTAAATAATTAACATAATGTTCTAAGTAAATAGGTTTGGAATCATTTTTACAACTGCAATATTTTTTTTTTGTAATTACAGAGGGAATGTACCGGAAAAAAGTACCGTTGGGTACCGGAACCGAATTCCAGGTACCGGTATCGGTAGTGGTATTGGTTCAGATGCAAAAGGTACCCAACCCTAGTACTACTGAATTACTGTAAACTTGTACTTCAAAAGAAGACACTGTAGGCCTAGTAGATAAATAGATCGTTATTGTCATTGCATACACTTACACAACAGCACTGGGTTGCACCAGCTATGCGTTAAGTTCAAACGTAGATCACCACATTATGGGAAAAATAACCGCTGATGCCAGCAGTGTGTGACGTGTTTCCCGTGCGTTTTAAATTGGGATGCACCGAATCCAGGATTCAGATTCGGCTGAATATTGGGCTTTTTGACGGGGGTTGGGTTTCAATGCAGTAGGCTGTGAGAAAGTGAGAATTGAACTGGTGAGCAGAACGAGTTGTTGATCAACGACCTAATAGCATAAGTGTAACAGAGCTGTGTGACATTATTATCAAATATATAAATGAAAATAGGTTGAGTATAACTAATATTTACACATAGGCCTACTGTATATACAGACCAGTCTCAGGTTGAAACTTGTAGTTCTGAAAGTTAAGTTGCACAACTTAATGTAATGTTTATGTATGTTTAAATGTATGCTTTAGTTTGAGGTTGATATCATTTGAAAAAAAAAAATCTTTAAAAACAATGTAATATGGCACTTAAATGCACTTACTATGTTTAGTTTTTTGAGAGATGATATTGTAAGCAATGTAGGCAATACAAATGTTGCTTTTTTCCCTAGTTTGGGTTGTTTAAAATTGCAAATAAAAATTATCCGATTAATCGATCAATAAAGTGCTAGATTAATCGATTACAAAAAGAATCGATAGCTGCAGCCCTAAAGGAATCTCCAGACAGCAGCCAGAATGCAGCAACTTCAGGTACGGCAAAGGAAGGACAGTCACAGCTAAAAATTGGTGTTAACCAGATCCTGCCTGTGCTTGTCCCGGGCTGTCAGCTGTTCTCTCAGAGTCTCCCTACAGTTAATTTAAGTGTAATCACCCACCCAACATACCTTCACCATAGACTGGTTAGCAAAAACTTGGCAAAACAAAATGGTCACTCATCTAGCGATAGCGATGTGCTGTCCTACGATGTGAAAAGAGCGTGTGAATTCAACATTAAGTTGTTACATTTAACTATTTTAGACCTGTGGGAGGAACCGCTGGGGTCGGGTGCGCTGCTACACGGGTGGCAGTGAAGGTCAGGGGCCTCGACGGACCAGACCCGGGCAGCAGACGCTGGCTCTGGGGACGTGGAACGTCACCTCTCTGTGGGGGAAGGAGCCGGAACTGGTGCGGGAGGTGGAGCGCTACCGGTTAGATCTGGTGGGGCTTACCTCTACGCACAGTCTCGGTTCTGGAACCATACTCCTGGATAGGGGTTGGACTCTTTTCTTCTCCGGAGTTGCCCAGGGTGTGAGGCCCCGGGCGGGTGTGGGGGGGAAAACTCTGACTGTTGTTTGTGCATTTGCACCAAACAGGAGTTCGGAGTATTCGGCCTTCTTGGAGACCTTGACTGGAGTCCTGCATGGGGCGCCAGTGGGGGACTCCATTGTTCTGCTGGGGGACTTCAACGCACACGTGGGCAATGATGGAGACACCTGGAGAGGCGTGATTGGGAGGAACGGCCTCCCTGATCTAAACCAGAGTGGTTGTTTGTTGTTGGACTTCTGTGCTAGTCATGGATTGTCTATAACGAACACCATGTTCGAACATAGGGATGCTCATAAGTGTACCTGGTACCAGAGCACCCTAGGCCAAGGTCAATGATCGATTTCATAATCGTTTCATCTGATCTGAGGCCGTATGTTTTGGACACTCGGGTGAAGAGAGGGGCAGAGCTGTCAACCGATCACCATCTGGTGGTGAGTTGGGTCAGGGGGTGGGGGAAGACTCTGGACAGACCTGGTAAAACGTGTAGTGCGGGTAAATTGGGAACGTCTGGAGGAGGCCCCTGTCTGACAGACTTTCAACTCACACCTCCGGCGGAGCTTTTCGTGCATCCCTGTGGAGGCTGGGGGCATTGAACCCGAGTGGACAATGTTCAAAGTTTCCATTGCTGAAGCTGCGGCGAGGAGCTGTGGTCTTAGGATCTTAGGTGCCTCAAGGGGCGGTAACCCACGAACACCGTGGTGGACACCGGTGGTCAGGGAAGCCGTCCGACTGAAGAAGGAGTCTTTCCGGGATATGTTATCCCGGAGGACTCCGGAGGCGGTTGCAGGGTACCAAAGGGCCCGAAGGGCTGCAGCCTCTGCCGTGAAAGAGGCAAAGCAGCGGGTGTGGGAGGAGTTTGGAGAAGACATGGAGAAGGACTTTCGGTCGGCACCAAGGTGCTTCTGGAAAACTGTTCGCCACCTCAGGAGGGGGAAGCGGGGAACCATCCAAGCTGTGTACAGTAAGGATGGGACACTGTTGACCTCAACTGAGGAGGTAATAGGGCGGTGGAAGGAGCACTTTGAGGAACTCCTGAATCCAACTAATACGCCCTCTATCTTAGAGGCAGAGCTGGAGGATAACGGGGGATCATTGTCAATTTCCCAGGTGGAAGTCACTGATGTGGTCAAAAAACTCCACAGTGGCAAAGCCCCAGGGATTGATGAGATCCTTCCAGAAATGCTCAAGGCTCTGGGTGTGGAGGGGCTGTCCTGGTTGACACGCCTCTTCAACATTGCGTGGAAGTCTGGGACGGTGCCAAAGGAGTGTCAGACCGGGGTAAGTGCCAATTACAGGGGTATCACACTTCTCAGCCTCCCTGGTAAAGTCTACTCCAAGGTGCTGGAAAGGAGGGTTCGGCCGATAGTCGAACCTCGGGTTGAGGAGGAACAATGCGGATTCCGTCCTGGTCGGGGAACAACGGACCAGCTATTCACTCTCGCAAGGATCCTGGAGGGAGCCTGGGAGTATGCCCAACCGGTCTACATGTGTTTTGTGGATCTGGAAAAGGCGTATGACCCCCGGGAGATACTGTGGGAGGTGCTGCGGGAGTATGGGGTGAGGGGGTCTCTTCTCAGGGCCATCCAATCTCTGTACGACCAAAGCGAGAGCTGTGTCCGGGTTCTCAGCAGTAAGTCGGACTTGTTTCAGGTGAGGGTTGGCCTCCGCCAGGGCTGCGCTTTGTCACCAATCCTGTTTGTAGCATTTATGGACAGGATATCGAGGCGTAGTTGGGGTGGAGACGGGTTGCAGTTCGGTGGGCTGGGGATCTCATCGCTGCTCTTTGCAGATGATGTGGTCCTGATGGCATCATCGGCCTGCGACCTTCAGCACTCACTGGGTCGGTTCGCAGCAGAGAGTGAAGCGGTTGGGATGAGGATCAGCACCTCTAAATCTGAGGCCATGGTTATCAGCAGGAAACCGATGGAGTGCCTACTCCAGGTAAGGAATGAGTCCTTATCCCAAGTGAAGGAGTTCAAGTACCTTGGGGTTTTGTTCGCGAGTGAGGGGACAATGGAGCGGGAGATTGGTCGGAGAATCGGGCGCAGCGGGTGCGGTATTACATTCAATCTATCGCACTGCTGACGAAAAGAGAGCTGAGCCAGAAGGCAAAGCTCTCGATCTACCGGGTCAGTTTTCGTTCCTACCTCACCTATGGTCATGAAGGCTGGGTCATGACCGAAAGAACGAGATCCAGGGTACAAGCGGCCGAAATGGGTTTCCTCAGGAGGGTGGCTGGCGTCTCCCTTAGAGATAGGGTGAAAAGCTCAGTCATCCGTGAGGAGCTCGGAGTAGAGCCGCTGCTCCTTTGCGTCGAAAGGAGCCAGTTGAGGTGGTTCGGGCATCTGGTAAGGATGCCCCCTGGGCGCCTCCCTAGGGAGGTGTTCCAGGCACGTCCAGCTGGGAGGAGGCCTCGGGGAAGACCCAGGACTAGGTGGAGGGAGGTCCAGCTGGGAGGAGGCCTCGGGGAAGACCCAGGACTAGGTGGAGGGGAAATATCTCCAACCTGGCCTGGGAACGCCTCGGGATCCCCCAGTCGGAGCTGGTTAATGTTGCTCGGGAAAGGGAAGTTTGGGGTCCCCTGCTGGAGCTGCTCCCCCCGCGACCCGACACCGGATAAGCGGACGAAGATGGATGGATGGATGTGTTTACTGTGTTCATGGACTGAGGATGGGAGGAGGAGTCAGCACAATCAACCAGGGGATTCAGGATTCAACCGAACCCCAAAAACCTGGATTCGGTGCATCCCTAATTTTAAAACTTATACTTCCAGTAAGCAACTTCTGTCAGAGTATGATATATAATGTAGGTTAAAAATTAAGTATTTTATGTAATATTTAGAAACATTTGTTTCAATCATCACAAAAAGCTTCTTTTTTTTTTTTTAAATCCTCTTACAAAAAAATTCAAGAATAGAAAACTCTCTCTGAAAAAGGTACTGGGAACAAAATGCACAAACCCTCCAAATTACACAGCTGATCCAAAAACACTCAAATCACGATGATCTGAACCTCAACAAGCCCACACACACACACACACACACACACACACACACACACACTCATTACATCATCATGGGTCGATATATTTCCCATCAGTAGCCTGCAGAGGGAGACAGAGCTTCATATGCGGAGCCACTGCTGGTTCATAAATCCAATACCGACTGACAGAAATAAACTTATTTTCAAAGTACCAAAAGCAACAGTCTAAAATATGCTCTAAAAAAAAATGTCCGAGAGAGAGAGAGAGAGAGAGAGAGAGAGAGAGAGAGGGAGGGAGAGAGAGAGAGAGAGAGAGAGAGAGAGAGAGAGCTGGACTCACCTGCAGAACTTGAACAGGATCTTCTCAAAGACCAGAACCGGACCGGTGCTGCCGAGGATGGTGAGAGGCTGACCGGCGAACATAGAGTAGGCCACACCGGTCAGAGATGCCCCAAACAGAGACTCTATGGCACTCTACCAGAGAGAGAGAGAGAGAGAGAGAGAGAGAGAGAGAGAGAGAGAGAAAAGAGACTTCAGATACAGTATTAGGGACCACTAAGGTCTATATAAAAGAGACTTCAGATACAGTATTAGGGGACCACTAAGGTCTATATAAAAGAGACTTCAGATACAGTATTAGGGGACCACTAAGGTCTATATAAAAGAGACTTCAGATACAGTATTAGGGGACCACTAAGGTCTATATAAAAGAGACTTCAGATACAGTATTAGGGGACCAATAAGGTCTATATAAAAGAGACTTCAGATACAGTATTAGGGGATCACTAAGGTCTATATAAAAGAGACTTCAGATACAGTATTAGGGGACCACTAAGGTCTATATAAAAGAGACTTCAGATACAGTATTAGGGGACCACTAAGGTCTATATAAAAGAGACTTCAGATACAGTATTAGAGGACCACTAAGGTCTATATAAAAGAGACTTCAGATACAGTATTAGGGACCACTAAGGTCTATATAAAAGAGACTTCAGATACAGTATTAGGGGATCACTAAGGTCTATATAAAAGAGACTTCAGATACAGTATTAGGGGACCAATAAGGTCTATATAAAAGAGACTTCAGATACAGTATTAGGGGATCACTAAGGTCTATATAAAAGAGACTTCAGATACAGTATTAGGGGACCACTAAGGTCTATATAAAAGAGACTTCAGATACAGTATTAGGGGACCACTAAGGCCATTATAAAAGAGACTTCAGATACAGTATTAGGGGACCAATAAGGTCTATATAAAAGAGACTTCAGATACAGTATTAGGGGATCACTAAGGTCTATATAAAAGAGACTTCAGATACAGTATTAGGGGACCACTAAGGTCTATATAAAAGAGACTTCAGATACAGTATTAGGGGACCACTAAAAAGAGACTTCAGATACACTATTATGGGACCACTAAGGTCTATATAAAAGAGACTTCAGATACAGTATTAGGGGACCACTAAGGCCTATATAAAAGAGACTTCAGATACAGTATTAGGGGACCACTAAGGTCTATATAAAAGAGACTTCAGATACAGTATTAGGGGACCAATAAGGTCTATATAAAAGAGACTTCAGATACAGTATTAGGGGACCACTAAGGTCTATATAAAAGAGACTTCAGATACAGTATTAGGGGACCACTAAGGTCTATATAAAAGCATGTAAGAGCACCATGTCATGGGACCTTTAAGGTTTATTGACTTATATAACCATTAAGCTCAGGTTGTACTGATTTTAGGGATACAAAGCATTTGAAGATGCTCCAGGAAATGACATCACAATAAGCTCTTACTATGTTTCCCTTGGTGGCTTCTCCCAGCAGCCCTCCGAACGTGATGACGGGCGACATGCAGGCGCAGTACAGGAAGAGGACGGAGGCCAGACACTGCAGGCTGACAGCGTCTCTGATGTCCCTCCACAGGAAGGGAGCTTTCCTCCGGACATCGTTCACCAAACCGCCAAAGATCCTGGCGCACGGGAGGAGGAAGTCACCGTCACGGAACGTTTACCTTTAATGGGTCAATATTCTTTGGAGTCGTTTTAATGGCACACTCCAAACAATGATGTGATATTTCAAGAAAGAAATTCGTAATATTTCAAGAAAAGAAGTCGAAAAAAATTCATATTGTTTAAAACAAATCATAATTTTCAAGAAACAAATTTGTGATATTTCAAAAAAAAAAAAAAAAAAAAAAAGTATTTAAAAAAACAAATTCGTAATATTTCAAGAAAAGAAATTATATTTCAAGAAAAAAATTAATATTTCAAGAAAAAGATTATTAATATTTCAAGAAAAAAAATTATAATATTTCAAGAATAGAAATTAATAGTATTTCAAGAAAAAGATTAATAATATTTCAACTAAAAAAAATTCATAATATTTCAAGAAAAAGTTGTAATATACAGTATTTCAGGAAAAGGTTGTAGTACATACAACAGAACGTTTCACTTTAATGGGTCAGTATTCTACTATCTAATGGGTCAGTACTCTACTATCTAATGGGTCAGTATTCTACTATCTAATGGGTCAGTACTCTACTATCTAATGGGTCAGTATTCTACTAACTAATGGGTCAGTACTCTACTATCTAATGGGTCAGTACTAATGGGTCAGTACTCTACTATCTAAGGGGTCAGTATTCTACTATCTAATGGGTCAGTACTCTACTATCTAATGGGTCAGTATTCTACTATCTAATGGGTCAGTACTCTACTATCTAATGGGTCAGTACTCTACTATCTAATGGGTCAGTATTCTACTATCTAATGGGTCAGTACTCTACTATCTAATGGATTAGTACTCTATTATTTAATGGGTCAGTATTCTATTATTTAATGGGTCAGTATTCTACCATTTAATGGGTCAGTATTCTATTGTTTAATGGGTCAATATTCTACTATCTAATGGGTCAGTATTCTACTATTTAATGGATTAGTACTCTATTATTTAATGGGTCAGTATTCTATTATTTAATGGGTCAGTATTCTACCATTTAATGGGTCAGTATTCTATTGTTTAATGGGTCAATATTCTACTATCTAATGGGTCAGTACTCTACTATTTAATGGATCAGTATTCTACTATTTAATGGGTCAGTATTCTATTATTTAATGGGTCAGTATTCTATTATCTAATGGGTCAGTATTCTATTATTTAATGGGTCAGTATTCTATTATTTAATGGGTCAGTATTCTACTATTTAATGGGTCAGTATTCTATTATTTAATGGGTCAGTATTCTACTATCTAATGGGTCAGAACTCTACTATCTAATGGGTCAGTACTCTACTATCTAATGGGTCAGTATTCTATTATTTAATGGGTCAGTATTCTATTATTTAATGGGTTAGTATTCTACTATCTAATGGGTCAGTATTATACTATTGAATGGGTCAGTATTATACTATTGAATGGGTCAGTATTCTACTATTTAATGGGTCAGTATTCTACTATCTAATGGGTCAGTATTCTACAATTGAATGGGTCAGTATTCTACTATTTAATGGGTCAGTACTCTATGGAGTAATTTTAATGGGAGTGATGTTACATAAACACACTCCAAACAACCAAGCTGTAATATTCCAAGAACAAAAGTCTTAATATTTCTAGACTTGGGAGAAGTAGTTGATACGAACACACTGTCCCTTTAACTGACCTTCCCGTCCTCTGCAGCTCTGGTCCCGTCTGATGCTCCGCCTCCTTGATGCTGTCATAACCGTGGGCGGAGCCATTAGGAGCAGAGGGCATCTTCCTCTTCTCCTGCAGAGAGAGGAGAGGAGACGATGCCAAAGAATGAGGGGAGAAGTTCCCCTCTCTTGGGATACTTCCAGCTTCTCAACTGGTTGCAGTTCTACTCTGGTTCCACCAGGGGGCCCTCACGGGCCAGTGCAGAATGAATGGAGGTCTATGGAGCTATATACCCCTCAAAATCCACTTTTCTCAGGCAAAGAAAATACACACTGCTGGGTGTTAGATTATTTGTTCTAAAAAGCCTTTTAAAGGTCAGTTTAAAAGATTTTCGTCAGATTTTGAGAGACTCTAGTAGGGTTGGGCATCGTTTGGATTTTAACGACTCCGATTCCAATTCCAGTTCTCATCGATTCTCGATTCAGATTCTTTGAGGGGTGGAGTTGAAACGGGTCACATGCTTATTTCACAAATAAGAGGAAAGTTTTATTTTGATTCAAAAAGGTGGGTTGCAGTTTGACGGGGGCTTTTTCCAACGTAAAATAAAGCCACGATAGGGCACCGCTTACTGAGCTCCAAGGCTGCAACACAACAAGCACCTGGTCGCTACGGAAACCCAAACTTGCGCATGTTAAATTGGGAAGTGAAGATCTGATTTGAAACCAAATCCGATAAAAGATTCCAAAACGATTCCAACAAAGAAACGACTCCGATGGAATCGTAATTTTTGAACCGATTCCCATTAGGAATCGGTTCTCGATGCCCAACCCTAGACTCTAGTCACGCTCATCCCGCTCCCTGTTTCCGGGTTAGCTCTCCACCAATCAGATGGGTCGTTTGAGACTGCCGGCAGTGCCCCGCCCCGCTGATTATACAAGTCAAATCGGCCAAAATGAACGCTGACAGCCATTCGGCACACACCGAACAGACTCGAGTCACCGACCTCGCCAGACTGTCCAACAGTTGATTATCGGCTCAGTGTGTTCGGGCCTTTAAAGTGATTGTTAGCTCTCCACCAATCAGATTGTTTTTTTGAGTCAGACTGCCGGCAGTGCCGTAATTTCACCCTAGGGTCCTTTGCACCATGACCTCGAGCCAAACACCCCCCCAGAAGCTTTTTTTCACCTGGGTCTAACACTGGGAGAGTTAGCGTAGAGCAGCGTTATCAGCTGAATAGCTTAGCGCAGGGGCTAATGGATCCACTTTGTATCTTATACATTATGCCCACTAATAATGCCCAAAATGATACCAAACTTCTACACTAGTACAAATAGGTTATGCACTCATAAAACGATGGATTGGAAAGTTTGTAAGTACACCAGAAGTTTATGTAAATAACACTTGCCTGCTGGCTTCTGCTCTCTGCTGTTGCTGTGAGCAGTAAGAGGGATGTCTACAAATTACAACACCGAAAAGAGATGCAACAAAAATGTGTTTGGCTCGAGTAGGGCTGGTCCGAATACCGTTTTTTGAGCTTCGAAGAATCGAACGAATATTTGGGTCCAGCCCTAGGCTCGAGGTCATGGTGCAAAGGACCATAGGGTGAAATTACTCCGAACCATCACTTTAAGGAGTCGCCCCCTGCTGGAAGTTAGAGAGAATGCAGTTTTAAGGAGATTCAGCGTTGGCTTCACATTTCAGACCACACTTTAGTCACTCAAATTAGGGGTAAGTGTCCCCCCTAGGGTACTTTGGAGGACAGCAGGGGGGTACGGGAGGTTTTTTTGGACATCCGAGGGTTGGGTGGAGGGCCTACCTGAGACGGGACGCTCTTTGGGGGCTCGATGCGGATGGTGGGGTCCCATTCGCCCGGAGGAAGCACCGTGACCTGATCCAGGAACTCATCGATCCCGGACAGCAGGTCGATCCGGTCCTTCGCCTTGTAGGCCACATCGTGGAAAATCTACCAGAGAGAGAGAGAGGGAGGGAGAGAGAGAGGGAGAGAGAGAGACACACAGAAAGAGAGACAGAGAGAGAGACATAGAGACAGAGAGAGGGAGAGAGACAGAGGGAGAAAGAGAGAGACAGAGAGAGAGAGAGAGACAGAGGGAGAAAGAGAGAGACAGAGAGAGAGAGAAAGAGAGAGACAGAGAGAGAGAGACAGAGAAAGAGGGAGAGAGAGATAGACAGACAGAGAAAGAGAGAGACAGAGAAAGAGGGAGAGAGAGAGAGAGAGAGACAGAGACATAGAGAGAGAGACAGACAGAGAAAGAGACAGACAGAGAGAGAGACAGAGAGAGAGAGAGAGAGAGAGAGAGACAGAGAGAGAGAGACAGAGAGAGAGAGAGAGAGACAGAGAAAGAGGGAGAGAGAGAGAGAGAGAGAGAGAGAGACAGAGAAAGAGGGAGAGAGAGAGAGAGACAGAGAGAGAGAGAGACAGAGAAAGAGGGAGAGAGAGAGAGAGACAGAGAGAGAGAGAGACAGAGAAAGAGGGAGAGAGAGAGAGAGACAGAGAGAGCTATTTTAATTCCAAAGGCCAAGGGAACTTCATCAGGATGCATAGTATCCTGATCCATGAAATAACTGGCCTTTAAAAATAAACATCTGCCTGCCTCTATGGGAGTTTAACACAGGGGTGTATTTACTTGGGCCCCCTGTATTTTAAGGAAGGGCATTTATTTATCTACGATACATTATTCATTCACAAAGAAAATTGGTGTCCTTAAAGGTTGGACTTTTCCTACTTTTTTTAAATTAAGGAATTAAGATCAATTTCCAAAAGATGATTTGTGTATTCCTCTTTTTAGTCAACTTATCCGATTGGTCATGTACCAATGGGGTTACGTTACCTTGCGTAAAAAATATTCAACCTGGCTGGCAGAACAGATTGCCTGCATTTTCGCGGTGACATGACAAAACATATTTAAAGTGCCCATATTATGAAAAAAAAAAAAAATAAATCACTTTTTCTGGTGATTTGGGGTGTTATTTTGTGTCTCTGGTGCTTTCACACACACATACACACTTTAAAAAACATCCATCCATGGTGTTCTGAGTGAGATCTGGTCTCTGAATGTGTCCTGCCTTCAGTCACCTGGTGAGCTGGTCAACATCGGCTGGCTAACCACAACCGTTAGCTCGTAGCGTTAGCGTTAGCATGCTAACGCTAGCATGCTACGTCGTTCTCAGTAGCAAAGCACTGCTACAACACACACTAGTTCACCATAATCTACCAAAAGAACTACTTCCATGTGTTCCCTGGTTTAGAAGAAGTCTCCCAGCTGATCCTGCCTTGGAACTGACTGAAGTTGGAGAAACAGCCTTTCTTTTACTGTCTATGGAGCTAGCTGACATGATCTACATCTGAGCTACTGAGCATGTGCGAGTGCAATCAAAGATAGTACAGAAGAAGAAGATGAAAAGAGGTCTCACTCTGTAGCTAAAACAGAGACCAGGTGAAAAGAGGATCTGCAGCAGTGAGAGAGATTTAAACCACATAAACCTATTCTGGTACAACCTCAAAATAC
>NC_041336.1:3987452-4009952 GCF_004354835.1 Perca flavescens | reverse complement strand
AAACAACAACTTGTTCTGCTCACCAGATCCATGTCCACTTCCTCACAGCCTGCTGCGTTGAACGCTCCACCTTAGGGCTGTAGCGATACACTAATCTCACGATACACGATATTCCGCTCACGATACGATATATATCACGATATTCAGCTCACGATACGATATATATATCACGATATTCAGCTCACGATACGATATATATCACGATATTCTGCTCACGATACAATATATACGATTGATATTTGTGTCCCTGTTCTATTTTTCTTTATGGGGACATAAATAAATGGTTAAAATGTGTGTGTGTGAGAGAGAGAGAGAGAGTGTGTGTGTGTGTGTGTGTGTGTGTGTGTGTGTGTGTGTGTGTGTGTGAGAGAGAGAGTCCGTGTGTGTTAAGTACATAATTCCATATGTGTTCATTCATAGTTTTGATGCCTTCAGTGAGAATCTACAATGTAAATAGTCATGAAAATAAACACTGAATGAGAAGGTGTGTCCAAACTTTTGGCCTGTACTGTACTTTGATTACTTTCATTAAAAGGCAGTTATTTCTTGTATTACACGTTTTCTGAAATGTTGTGTTTGAATATGCAAAGGAGGCAATTATCTTATTAAATATATGCATCCTTTTAGCATGACTCTTTGTGGAGAAACAATTTTAAACAACTAATCGATCAGTCGATACGATTGAACGAGTGTTAGTCAACTTAGAATTTATTCAATTGAGCACGGCCCTAGTTTTTAAATCCAGGCTGAAGACCTCTCTTTTTGATCTTGCCTTTCTTTAAATAACCCATATTATCTGCATTTATATGTTTAACCGTTTTACTTGATTTTAATTGATTTGTAACTGCTTTTTCATGTTTCTATCAGTTTTTTTTTAATTATTATACTGCACTGTAAATGTTATTCTTGACTGATTTAGTCCGTGAACTAGATCAATAAGAAAGACAACATCTGTGAACTCGTCAGATATTTCAGTGAACTTATCAAGAGACTGACTGTGAACTAGGGCTGTCCTCGACTAATGAAATTCTTAGTCGACTAACACCAATTTACAATTTTGTCGACTAATCGATTAGTTGATTTAATTGACAGAGCTGTGAGCTTTGAGAGGTGGTTAAGACTAGAAAAGCACAATATAAATGTAGTTAATTAACCATCTGTAAAACTGAGTTTCTCCACAATTAATCCTGCAAAAGCACCACTTTAAATCTTGTGTTTACCATAAATGTGCTCAGAAGTTTCTTGGAAATGAGTAATTAAGCATGAATAAGCATAAAGAATGACTAACGGACTAAAGAAATCTTAGTCGACTAAGACCAAAACGACCGATTAGTCGACTAATCGACTAAGAGGTGGCAGCCCTAGTGTGAACTGTCCCCGATTTAGACCGAGAACTGCTCTTTATTCGCATATTTTATCTCTTGGTTCTTTAAATTGTTAAACTGTACATTTTATTCTTGTCTTTAAATGTTTTTAAATTGTTTAAATTGTTTTATTTAACTGCTCTTTCACATTTTATGTAAAGCACTTTGAATTTCCCTGTTGCTGAAATGTGCTATGTACAGTACAGCCCAAAAGTTTGGACACACCTTCTCATTCAATGTGTTTCCTTTTTATTTTCATGACTATTTACATTGTAGATTCTCACTGAAGGCATCAAAACTATGAATGAACACATATGGAATTATGTACTTAACAAAAAGTGTGAAATAACTGAAAACATTGTCTTATATTTTAGATTCTTCAAAGTAGCCACCCTTTGCTTTTTTTGATAACTCTGCAAACCCTTGGTGTTCTCTCAATGAGCTTCATGAGGTAGTCACCTGAAATGGTTTTACCTTCACAGGTGTGCTTTGTCAGGGTTCATTAGTGGAATTATTTCCCTTATTAATAAAAAAAGCAAAGGGTGGCTACTTTGAAGAATCTAAAATATAAGACATGTTTTCAGTTATTTCACACTTTTTTGTTAAGTACATAATTCCATATGTGTTCATTCATAGTTTTGATGCCTTCAGTGAGAATCTACAATGTAAATAGTCATGAAAATAAAGAAACACATTGAAGGAGAAGGTGTGTCCAAACTTTTGGCCTGTACTGTACATGAAGCTGCCTTGCTTTGACTTTAAGACTTTTTAAAAAGGCCTAAAATTTAGATTTTTAAATGTTTAAGACCCCGAGGAAACCGGTCACGAAGAAGAGGGGCGTCTTTACCCTGCTGAAGTCCACCGTGCTGTTCTCCCGGCTGCCTCCGTTGATGCGGCTCTCGCTGGTCTTGCTGTCGAGGTTTCCCGGAGCCGACTGGGGGGACGCCAGCAGACCTGCAGAGATTTAGAGATCACGTATTTACACAGAGGACAGGGAACCACCACCATGATGCACAACCTCAACCGAGACATGGTCAGCACCAAGACCAGAGGGTATCCGGACCGAGACTTTGAGGGGTCCAGGCCCAGACTTTGAGGGGTCCAGGCCCAGACTTTGAGGGGTCCAGGCAGAGACTTTAAGGGGTCCAGGCCCAGACTTCAAGGGGTCCAGGCCCAGACTTCAAGGGGTCCAGGCCCAAACTTTGAGGGGTCCAGGCAGAGAATTTAAGGGGTCCAGGCCCAGACTTCAAGGGGTCCAGGCCCAGACTTCAAGGGGTCCAGGCTCAGACTTAGAGGGGTCCAGGCCCGGACTTTGAGGGGTCCAGGCCCAGACTTTGAGGGGTCCAGGCAGAGACTTTAAGGGGTCCAGGACCAGACTTCAAGGGGTCCAGGCCCAGACTTCAAGGGGTCCAGGCCCAGACTTCAAGGGGGCCCAGGCTCAGACTTTGAGGGGTCCAGGCCGATTCAAGACCCAGACCAGAGCTGTGGGAGTCCCACACTAACCGTAACCAGATCCCTGAAGCATACAGTATGTAAACATCTAGCTAGAATTGGCTAAATCATTGTGAGGACCGAAGAGGTTTCAGAAGAGTTTAGAATTGTTAACTTGTTATTAATGTTCAAAAGGTTTTTATACGTATGCGCCAAATGTGTTTGTGTGTGTCTGTGAGTGTGTGTGTGTCTCTGTATGTGTGTGTGTTTCTGTATGTGTGTGTGTGTCTCTGTATGTGTGTGTGTTTCTGTATGTGTGTGTGTCTCTGTATGTGTGTGTGTGTGTGTGTGTGTGTGTGTCTCTGTTTGTGTGTGTCTGTGAGTGTGTGTGTGAGAGATAGTCTGTGTGTGTGTGAGAGAGATAGTCTGTGAGTGTGTGTGTGTGTGTGTGTGTGTGTGTGTGTGTGTGTGACAGATAGTCTGTGAGTGTGTGTGTGTGTGTGTGTGTGTGTGTGTGTGTGTGTGTGTGTGTGTGTGTGTGTGTGTGACAGATAGTCTGTGAGTGTGTGTGTGTGTGTGTGAGACAGATAGTCTGTGAGTGTGTGTGTGTGTGTGTGTGTGTGTGTGTGTGTGACAGATAGTCTGTGAGTGTGTGTGTGTGTGTGTGTGTGACAGAGTGTGTGATTGTGTGTGTGTGAGAGATAGTGTGTGTGTGTGTGCGTGATAGAGAGTCTGTGTGTGTTAATGTGTGTGTGAGATAGTCTGAGTGTGTGTGTGTGTGTGTGTGTGTGTGTGTGTGTGTGTGTGTGTGTGTGTGTGAGACAGAGTGTGTGAGTGTGTGTGACACAGTCCGAGTGTGTGTGTCTGTCTCTGTGTATCTGTGTGTGTGTGTTTGTCTCTGTGTATCTGTGTGTGTGTGTGTGTGTGTGTGTGTCTGTCTGTCTCTGTGTGTGTGTGTGTGTGTGTGTGTGTGTCTGTCTCTGTGTCTGTCTCTGTGTATCTGTGTGTGTGTGTGTGTGTGTGTGTGTGTGTGTGTGTGTGTGTGTCTCTCTCTGTATCTGTGTGTGTGTGTGTGTGTGTGTGTGTGTGTGTGTGTGTGTGTCTGTGTGTGTGTGTGTCTGTGTGTGTATCTGTGTGTGTCTGTGTGTGTATCTGTGTGTGTGTGTGTGTGTCTGTGTGTGTATCTGTGTGTGTGTGTGTGTGTGTCTGTGTGTGTCTGTGTGTGTGTGTGTGTGTGTGTGTGTGTGTGTGTGTGTGTGTGTGTGTGTGTGTGTGTGTGTGTGTGTGTGTGTGTGTGTGTGTGTGTGTGTGTGTGTGTGTGTCTGTGTGTGTGTGTGTGTGTGTGTGTGTGTGTGTGTGTGTGTGTGTGTGTGTGTGTGTGTGTGTCTCCAGCTTTCTCTGCTGAGCACCACTTCTACTAACCTGCTGATGTTCAGCATCAAACTCATTTTCTGTTGAATTAATTGACGAATATGTTTCAGCAGTTGGGCTGACAGTTTTACGAAGGGCTCCCGTATTCCTGGTAGACGAACACGCAGGTTTCGGAAGGGTTTTGGTACACAAGCAGACTGATAACGTTAGCTTTAGACATGTTGACTATTATTAATGTTTAATCGGTCCGTTCACGTATGCACCGCGTACCGTAAAGTCCCTGTGGCAATAAACCCTTTATTCTGATTCCCATTCTGTCAGCATGTCTCTCTGCATCACTGACCACTTCCTGCTGATTTGGGACTTTAAAGTGTTCGAGTCTGTCGGCTTCAGCCCATGAGCAGTAACTGAGTAACGAGGGAGGCAGCAGACGATGAAGATGATGTGTCGGCGAAGGGACGGGACAGTGAAGTACCGTCTAAGTCAGGAGTTTCAAACTCAATTTCCCAGAGGGCCACACGGGAAACAAATAAAAATCACACCAAGGGGCCGGACACATAAGAGTTTGACGCGCTTTAGTGGCTGCGTGTCACTTCTTTAAACATTTTTTGATACCCGTCTTCCTCATTTTTGTGGCTTTCTCAGACATTAGTCACCTTTCTGTAAATTCGTGGCTTTTTCAATGACATTTTTGTACACTTTGTCGCATTTTTGTTGACACGAAGCCCTACAGAAGTCATCAAAAAGAGTCCCTACTGGGGGAATTTTCTGAGTCTCAGGGTCTCTACATCTGCCATATTCTGCTTTGAATGTCACGTAATTGCAGTTTAAAAAATAAAAATAAAATAATAACTCTTTCCTTATTATAGGAGGGCCAAAATGTATTGTGAACCAAAATTGATATACAGGGCCGGATCTAAATCTGCAAGGGGCCGGATTTGGCCCGCGGGCCTCGAGTTTGACACACGAGGTCTAAGTCTTCAGTGGTTTCACTTTATGTCCTAAAATGTAACATGAATGCAAAAAGGATTTTAAATACTCAAATTAGTCTTAGAATAAGGAGGGGGGGTAGTCTTCTATTCGGACCGATACGGTGTTTAGTAAAGAAATATTGTGATTTTCTCCATATCAGCCTGTCCTACTTTAAATGTAAAAGGAAAACACACACACACACACACACACACACACACACACACACACACACACACACACACACACACACACACACTCCAGGCAGAGACTTTGAGGGGTCCAGGCCCAGACTTTGAGGGCTCCAGGCAGAGACTTTGAGGGGTCCAGGCCCAGACTTTGAGGGGTCCAGGCTGAGACTTTGAGGGGTCCAGGCCCAGACTTCAAGGGGTCCAGGCCCAGACTTTGAGGGGTCCAGGCCAGGACTTTGAGGGGTCCAGGCCAGGACTTTGAGGGGTCCAGGCCAGGACTTTGAGGGGTCCAGGCCCAGACTTTGAGGGGTCCAGATGACCTCGGCAGAATTAATACATTCCTCTCACCCACTCCCTCCCTCCCTCACCCACTCCCTCCCTCACCCAGTCCCCCACTCCCTCACCCACTCCCTCCCTCCCTCACCCACTCACTCACTCACCCACTCCCTCCCTCACCCACTCCCTCCCTCCCTCACCCACTCCCCCTCCCCACCCCCTCCTCCCTCACCCACTCACTCACTCACCCACTCCCTCCCTCACCCACTCCCTCCCTCCCTCACCCACTCACTCACTCACCCACTCCCTCCCTTACCCACTCCCTCACCCACTCCCTCCCTCCCTCACCCACTCACCCACTCACCCCCCCTCACCCACTCCCTCCCTCCCTCACCCACTCACTCACTCACCCACTCCCTCCCTTACCCACTCCCTCACCCACTCCCTCCCTCCCTCACCCACTCACTCACTCACCCACTCCCTCACCCACTCCCCTCCCTCCCTCACCCACTCACCACCACCCCCCTCCCTCCCTTACCCACTCCCTCACCCACTCCCTCCCTCCCTCACCCACTCACTCACTCACCCACTCCCTCACCCACTCCCTCCCTCCCTCACCCACTCACCCACTCCCTCCCTCACTCCCTCACTCACTCCCTCCCTCCCCCACTCCCAGGAGTTATGCTCCGGATATTAAAACGCTGACCCGTCACACACTATCAGCTGGTTATTAGCTCGCTGACTCAGCAGATCTAGTCATGTTACTGCTGAGCGACAGGAAACACACAACAACAGGTCTCCGGACACTAATTATCTATTATGTTCATTATATCCTGTACAACAACTCATCACAGCTGCACACACACAAACACACACACACACAGTGCAGCTGAAACACACACACACACACACACAGTGCAGCTGAAACACAAACACACAGTGCAGCTGAAACACAAACACACAGTGCAGCTGAAACACAAACACACAGTGCAGCTGAACACACACACACACACACACACACACACACACACACACACACACACACACACACACACACACACACACACACACACACACACACACACACACACACACACACACACACACACACACACACACACACACACACACACGTCGGCAGTATTGGCGGCAAAATAGGCTCCAGAATATTTCCTTCTGTATTGACAGGTGCAATATTTGAAAATCAATATCTATTTACTATAATTTTTTTTTAAATTACATTCATATATCTGCATTCATGTCACAACCTCGAGACTTTCAAACATCAACATGTCATTTATTAATATGTATTAGTGTCAAAATGACATACACACATCTTTTGCCGGGAAACGCTTCCAACACGCTTGCGTGTCGTGTGAAAAATAGGCGCCGGTGTGCAAGCTCTAATCTGTTACCATGGGAACCAAAATAAAAACCGGACACACCAGGCAGTCAGTGTGCAGGAGGCCTGAGGGCAGCCAGATTCCCCTCGCATCTCGTTAGTCTCTTCATAAGTCCTCCACACCCTTCTTTGGCCTCGTGGATGTTTACCATCAGGGTTAAGGAAAGGTTGTTAGGAAAAGGACTTAGGAGATAATTTAGTTGACTTCTCCTACAGTATTAGGGGACCACTAAGGTCTATATAAAAGAGACTTCAGATACAGTATTAGGGGACCACTAAGGTCTATATAAAAGAGACTTCAGATACAGTATTAGGGGCCCACTAAGGTCTATATAAAAGAGACTTCAGATACAGTATTAGGGGCCCACTAAGGTCTATATAAAAGAGACTTCAGATACAGTATTAGGGGACCACTAAGGTCTATATAAAAGAGACTTCAGATACAGTATTAGGGGACCACTAAGGTCTATATAAAAGAGACTTCAGATACAGTATTAGGGGACCACTAAGGTCTATATAAAAGAGACTTCAGATACAGTATTAGGGGACCACTAAGGTCTATATAAAAGAGACTTCAGATACAGTATTAGGGGACCACTAAGGTCTATATAAAAGAGACTTCAGATACAGTATTAGGGGACCACTAAGGTCTATATAAAAGAGACTTCAGATACAGTATTAGGGGACCACTAAGGTCTATATAAAAGAGACTTCAGATACAGTATTAGGGGACCACTAAGGTCTATATAAAAGAGACTTCAGATACAGTATTAGGGGACCACTAAGGTCTATATAAAAGCATCCAAAGAGCACCATGTCATGGGACCTTCAACAGAGAGATGTTGCAGATGCAGGTTTAAAAAAAAGAAAAAGGTGGATTTCAGAATGAGAAGAGAGGAGCGTGGTCTCACCGTTGCGGTCCAGCAAATAGGAGTCGGAGTGTTTCTTGCCGATGTCGGCGAAGGATCGCACCAGCGGGATTCGGTTGCTCAGCTTCTTCTCGCTCTGATGGTGGTGGCGCCTCAGCATGGCCTCCTTCACCTTCTCTCGGACGCCCTCCTCCAGCTGGCCCGACGCCAGCATGCTGTCGATCACCATGTCTGCTCGGAGCGAGGGACAGCAGGAGGTTAGGGCACAACAAGGCGATCGGTATGATTGTACAAGTTACGCACAGAGGGCCCTATCTCGCACACAGCGCAGCGCCAAGCCCGACACGAGTGTCTTTGCTAGTTTAAGACCAGCGCAGTTGTCAGTTTCCCGTCCAGCGCTTACGTCGTTTAAATAGCAAATGCACCTGCACCCATGCTGGTCTTACAGGGAGGTGTGTTCAGGTGCATTCTGGGAGTGCTGGTCTTACAGGGAGGTGTGTTCAGGTGCATTCTGGGGCGTGCTGGTCTTACAGGGAGGTGTGTTCAGGTGCATTCTGGGGCGTGCTGGTCTTACAGGGAGGTGTGTTCAGGTGCATTCTGGGCGTGCTGGTCTTACAGGGAGGTGTGTTCAGGTGCATTCTGGGGCGTGCTGGTCTTACAGGGAGGTGTGTTCAGGTGCATTCTGGGCGTGCTGGTCTTACAGGGAGGTGTGTTCAGGTGCATTCTGGGGCGTGCTGGTCTTACAGGGAGGTGTGTTTAGGTGAATTCTGGGCGTGCTGGTCTTACAGGGAGGTGTGTTCAGGTGCATTCTGGGCGTGCCGGTCTTACAGGGAGGGGTGTTCAGGTGCATTCTGGGAGTATTTCTATCTTGAGGCAGCGAGATGTGATCGCACCATTGACCAAAAACCTGGTTTAAAGTCAATAACGCAGCATTTCATTGTTATTTTAACAGAGCATTAGTACAATGCTGCTAGGCTCGTGCACACACTATGCTTGTCTCACACACACACACACACACACACGATTACAAATAAATATATTAGGGTGCAAATCCTCCATCATAACAGCAATGCTCCAAGGTCCAAACGCGCCTGGCTTTTAAAGGGAATGGGAGATGATCTCTGATTGGTTGATGAATGGGAGCTGATCTCTGATTGGTTGATTACATGTTGACACCCAAAACACACCTCTGATTAATGAAGACACCAAATACAACCCTTTAGGACCAGGCGCCCGGCACACAGACACTTTTTTGCGTTGTCAAACTAACAAAAGTGGATTTGGACACGCCCTAAACACAGCTGCACCAGGGAGATATATATATATACGGAGAAACCAGCGGTTAATTGAATCGGGATAGAAGCATGGCGAGCGTGCTGACCTGCGATCTCCTCGATGGTGTTGGCCCTCATGTCGAGCAGCACGGTGCCGTTCAGGATGCAGGACCGCAGCTCGAACAGACTGTGGAGAGACAGCGTGGCCACGTACGGTTTACTCCAACGCTCGCCACCGTCTTCTACGTCCTCCTCGAACTTCAGCCATCTGGAGACAAACGCACAAAACACAGATTTAACTTGTGGCACAGCATGGCACAGGTGCTGTAATCAGTCCTTCCAGAAAAATGCAATTTTTTTGTGATTGTTTCGGGCAAAAATCCTTGATTATGGTCTAAAAATCATCTGGCCAAATAGGATTACAAGTTGTAATATTTGTTCAAAAAAAAAAAAAAAGTTGTAATATGTGTAGAAAAAAGTTGTAATATTTGTTCAAAAAAAAGTTGTAATATGTGTGGAAAAAAAGTTGTAATATTTGCACAAAAAAGTTGTAATATTTGTTCAAAAAAAAGTTGTAATATTTGTTCAAATTATTTTTTAAATATTTGTAGAAAAAAGTTGCAATATTTGTTCAAAAAAAAGTTATTTATTCAAAAAAGTTGTAATATTTATTCAAAAAAGTTGTAATATTTATACAAAAAAAGTTGTAATATTTATACAAAAAAAGTTGTAATATTTATACAAAAAAAGTTGCAATATTTGTTAAAAAAAAAAGTTAATATTTATTCAAAAAAGTTGTCATATTTATAAAAAAAAGGTTTTAATATTTGTAGAAAAAAGTTTTAATATTTCTTCAAAAACAAGTTGGACAAAACACACAAGATTTAACTTGTAGCACAGCAGAGCAAAGGTGCTGTAAACAGTCCTTCCAGAAAAATGTGGAGTTTTTTGTGTGATTGTTGCGGGCCAAAATCCTTGATTATGGTCTAAAAATCATCTGGGCAAAAGGACTACAGTTGAAAATTAGCCGGCTGGCTAACACTGGCACATTTACAGAAATGTTGATTAATGTGTGTTGTCCTTTATAAAATAAAGAATAATAAGAATAAGAATTATGCGGCACGTTTTCTAAAAAAATGCGATGGAATATGCGGGATATTTATGCAGTTTTATGAATTAATTGAATTATTTATGGGAACTTGCAAAAACTGCGGTTCGATGAAAAAGAGAAAAAAATTACATTATAATTAACATTATTCAACTTTTTGCTAAGATATATTACGGGACTTTTTTGCAACGAAAATGCATGAATTATGAAATCATGCAAGCCCTGCATATTTTGCGCGGAAATCAGCAATTTATGCGGCTATTTGGAAAAAAAGCGTTTCTCTGGAGGGACTGATTAAACATGTCATAGCACAGATGTCAACTGTCATGACGAGCTCCAGCAGCATCAGGCCAGCACAGATCCTGCAGGTAACTGGTTCCAGTAATCCTACTGCTCCGAATAAGTGATAAAATAACGCCAACATGTTCCTATTTACATGTTGTGATTTATAGAGTCACAGCGTGAGAATATAGTTCCCCGTTTGTTTACTGTTAGAAGATGTCTGTGTCTCATGTTACGTTGTTTTTTGTACACGCTGTGACTCTACAAATCACAACATGTAAATAGGAACATGTTGGCGTTATTTTGTCACTTTTGTCACAATTTGGAGCAGTAGGCTAGCTGGAACCAGTTACCTGCAGGATCTGTGCTAGGCTAAGCTAATGCTGGAGCCGTGAGACAGCGTTACAGCACGCACGGAGATGAGAAGGGTATGTATGGACTTGTCTTACTCTGGGGGTTACGGTGAATAAGATAAATTCCCAATAACTCTGCGTGTTCCTTTAAGGTCAGCATCAGATTTTACAGATATATTCAGAAGTGGAATGTTTGGGGTCAACACGGTACCAGTTACACAAAATATGCAACTTGCAAGCTGTGATTTGTAACATAAGATTGTTTCCTTGTGCCTTCATTTAGACACAAACTGATTTATACAAACCGCATTCTTGCACCTCGTGTCAGAGCCCTGAAGGACTCGTAAACTAAACAACAGTAATCCTCTGTGCAGTCTGCACGTAGGCTGTGCAGCCCCAACCCAGAGAGAAGGAGTTCAAGTATCTCAGGGTTTTCCTTCACTGTGGAGGGTATAGCAGCAGTAGGGCTGTGCTCAATTGCAGACATTCTTAGTCGACTAACACTCATTCAACCGTACCGACTAATCGATTAGTTGATTTAATCGACAGATCTGTAAATCTGAGTTTCTCCACAAAGAGTCGTGCTAAAAGCACCACTTTAATTCTCGTGTTTACCAGAGATGTGCTCGTACGTTTCTTGGAAATAAGTCATTCAGCATGAAGAAAAGCATCAAACATGACTAATGGACTAAAGAGATCTAAGTTGACCAAGACCAAAACCACCGACTAAGAGGGAGCAGCCCTAGTCAGCAGTGGGCACAATATTGACAATATGCGATTTCAATATTTTTAAACATAAGTAAAATTACAAAAGTTATGGGGAAAACGCTAGCCTGGTGATCGTCCTGATCTCGCGAGCTCCAGTTTTCCACTCGCAGATCAGTCTGGCATCTTGAGATGGAGAACATTTGGAGCCGCTCGCCAAACGACCGACCAATCAGCGTTGGTTTTGAGGTGGGTTTAGGTGGTGATAGACAGATGGTTTATCCTTCTTTGAGACCTTCCAGTTTAACCAGAAACAGCTCTGAAGTTGATTGCGTTAAACCCACCAGACTCCATTTAAAAAAATCTGTACTTTTAGCGTGTATAGAGCCAGCATATTCTCACGTGTAAATCGGTAAACTATGTGTTTATTTCAACCAAAACTAGAGTTGTGATGGTTGGAAAAGATGGAAAACGACACAACACTGCTTTTTCATAGTTTTATTTAGTTTCTGTCGACTTTGAATGAAGTGTGTTTTATGATGCTTAAATGACTGTTTATTTACATGGAGTCTGGTGGGTTTAGCAAACGCGATATCGCGGATGTGTTTATGGTAAAAGAAAAGGATCTTACTCTTTAACAAAAACAGGGCAACCTCCTTACAAATCCTTTCCACAATGCTGTCAGACACTTAGAATATTAATCTGAGTCTGTCAGCGGCAAAAACAGCACTTTAGTGAAGGCAAATACAAGCTGCACAATCGCCCTATTAATTTAATACTGGACCAATGTCAAAGATTGTTGTTCCCATTAGTCACTTAGTCACAGAAACATAGGGAAATAGAGTCCAGGTTGCAAAAAAAAAAAGGGTAGTTAGTTACCCTTTAAAGAATAGCAAACGTTGCAGGAATAAAACAGTGAGAGTGAATGTAAATAAAGAGCAGAGAGTGTTTTTTCTTTTCTCACCTCGCCATCTCCTTCCACTCCTGGAAGTCTCCGTCTCTGAAGGCGATCTCGTCCAGCTCGGTGAACAGGTCGTGGGGGATGTGCTCCTCGTCGGCGTCCTCCGTCCCGAGGATGAACTGGACTCTCTGGGAAGGAGTGTCTGCAGACACAACAACAGCAGCACCTACAGGCTCATCACTTCAGCTCATTAAAAAAAGGTCCCATGGCATGAAAATGTCACTTTATGAGGTTTTTTTAACATTAATATGAGTTCCCCCAGCCTGCCTATGGTCCCCCAGTGGCTAGAAATGGTGATAGGTGTAAACCGAGCCCTGGGTATCCTGCTCTGATACAGTATTAGAGGACCACTAAGGTCTATATAAAAAGAGACTTCAGATACAGTATTAAGGGACCACTAAGGACTATATAAAAGAGACTTTAGATACATTATTAGGGGACCACTGAGGTCTATATAAAAGAGACTTCAGATACAGTATTAGGGGACCACTAAGGTCTATATAAAAGAGACTTCAGATACAGTATTAGAGGACCACTAAGGTCTATATAAAAGAGACTTCAGATACAGTATTAGGGGACCACTAAGGTCTATATAAAAAAAGAGACTTCAGATACAGTATTAGGGGACCACTAAGGTCTATATAAAAGAGACTTCAGATACAGTATTAGAGGACCACTAAGGTCTATATAAAAGAGACTTCAGATACAGTATTAGGGGACCACTAAGGTCTATATAAAAGAGACTTCAGATACAGTATTAGGGGACCACTAAGGTCTATATAAAAGAGACTTCAGATACAGTATTAGGGGACCACTAAGGTCTATATAAAAGAGACTTCAGATACAGTATTAGAGGACCACTAAGGTCTATATAAAAGAGACTTCAGATACAGTATTAGGGGACCACTAAGGTCTATATAAAAAGAGACTTCAGATACAGTATTAGGGGACCACTAAGGTCTATATAAAAGAGACTTCAGATACAGTATTAGGGGACCACTAAGGTCTATATAAAAGAGACTTCAGATACAGTATTAGGGGACCACTAAGGTCTATATAAAAGAGACTTCAGATACAGTATTAGAGGACCACTAAGGTCTATATAAAAGAGACTTCAGATACAGTATTAGAGGACCACTAAGGTCTATATAAAAGAGACTTCAGATACAGTATTAGGGGACCACTAAGGTCTATATAAAAGAGACTTCAGATACAGTATTAGGGGACCACTGAGGCCTATATAAAAGAGACTTCAGATACAGTATTAGGGGACCACTAAGGTCTATATAAAAGAGACTTCAGATACAGTATTAGGGGACCACTGAGGCCTATATAAAAGCATCCAAATAACAGCATGTCATAGGACCTTTAAGTTTGAGAAACCACTGATAAGATATACTTTTTTGTACCTTTCCGCAACTTTACAAAGACAACACAAAATACAGAAAATAAGCATCTCTCAACATGTAATCTCATGCAACACAAGACATGCTCTCATATACACTCACCTACAGGATTATTAGGAACACCTGTAAGATTTCTCGTTAATGCAATTATCTAATCAACCAATCGCATGGCAGCTGCTTCAATGCATTTAGGGGTGTGGTTCAGAGTGTGTCCCTAATAATCCTTTACGTGAGTGTACATTAGACAGGTACCTATATTTAGGGCTGGGCGATATGGAGAAAATCAGATATCACGATATATTCTTGACCAAATAGCTCGATATCGATATTGCGGCGATATTCTAGGGTTGACAATTGGTGCTCTAACAAAATATCTTCACACTTAGATTTTAGATGAATAATCATCAGTAATATGGACATAATGACTAAGTGGGGAAAAGGCAAATAACAGAACAGCTAAAACAGTCTGGTAAGGTCAGAAAAGTACATCACTTTACTGTAATGCAGCCTTTACAACCAGGAAAAGACACTTGTGTCATATCACGATATTACGATATCCAAAATCTAAGACGATATCTAGTCTCATATCACGATATCGATATAATATCGATATATCGCCCAGCCCTACGTACATAGTAAGCACATCAACTCCTTCTTTCAGTGGCAGTTTTTAAATTGAGCAACCCTGTCGGCTGCATTTCCCGCAAGAAGTGTAGCACAGCCCTTACACAATGACGTTACACAACTAACGTATAGCCCAACCCCAATATGCTACGTAGTGCACAAATAAACAATGCACAACCCCAATAGCCTACGTAGTGCACAAATGACACAATGCACAACCCCAATATGCTACGTAGTGCACAAATAAACAATGCACAACCCCAATAGCCTACGTAGTGCACAAATGACACAATGCACAACCCCAATAGCCTACGTAGTGCACAAATAAACAATATACAACCCCAATATGCTACGTAGTGCACAAATAAACAATGCACAACCCCAATAGCCTACGTAGTGCACAAATAAACAATGCACAACCCCAATAGCCTACGTAGTGCACAAATAAACAATGCACAACCCCAATATGCTACGTAGTGCACAAATAAACAATGCACAACCCCAATAGCCTACGTAGTGCACAAATAAACAATGCACAACCCCAATAGCCTACGTAGTGCACAAATGACACAATGCACAACCCCAATAGCCTACGTAGTGCACAAATAAACAATGCACAACCCCAATAGCCTACGTAGTGCACAAAATGACACAATGCACAACCCCAATAGCCTACGTAGTGCACAAATAAACAATGCACAACCCCAATAGCCTATGTAGTGCACAAATGACACAATGCACAACCCCAATAGCCTACGTAGTGCACAAATGACACAATGCACAACCCCAATAGCCTACGTAGTGCACAAATAAACAATGCACAACCCCAATATGCTACGTAGTGCACAAATGACACAATGCACAACCCCAATAGCCTACGTAGTGCACAAATGACACAATGCACAACCCCAATAGCCTACGTAGTGCACAAATAAACAATGCACAACCCCAATAGCCTACGTAGTGCACAAATGACACAATGCACAACCCCAATAGCCTACGTAGTGCACAAATAAACAATGCACAACCCCAATATGCTACGTAGTGCACAAATGACACAATGCACAACCCCAATAGCCTACGTAGTGCACAAATAAACAATGCACAACCCCAATATGCTACGTAGTGCACAAATGACACAATGCACAACCCCAATATGCTACGTAGTGCACAAATGGCACAACCCCAATAGCCTACGTAGTGCACAAATGACATAATGCACAACCCCAATAGCCTACGTAGTGCACAAATGACACAATGCACAACCCCAATAGCCTCGTGGTGCACAAATGACACAATGCACAACCCCAATAGCCTACGTAGTGCACAAATGACACAATGCACAACCCCAATAGCCTACGTAGTGCACAAATAAACAATGCACAACCCCAATAGCCTACGTAGTGCACAAATGACACAATGCACAACCCCAATAGCCTACGTAGTGCACAAATAAACAATGCACAACCCCAATATGCTACGTAGTGCACAAATGACACAATGCACAACCCCAATAGCCTACGTAGTGCACAAATAAACAATGCACAACCCCAATATGCTACGTAGTGCACAAATGACACAATGCACAACCCCAATATGCTACGTAGTGCACAAATGGCACAACCCCAATAGCCTACGTAGTGCACAAATGACATAATGCACAACCCCAATAGCCTACGTAGTGCACAAATGACACAATGCACAACCCCAATAGCCTACGTAGTGCACAAATGACACAATGCACAACCCCAATAGCCTACGTAGTGCACAAATGACACAATGCACAACCCCAATAGCCTACGTAGTGCACAAATAAACAATGCACGACCCCGATAGCCTATGTAGTGCACAAATGACACAACGCACAATCCCAATAGCCTATGTAGTGCACAAATAAACAATGCACAACCCCAATAGCCTACATAGTGCACAAATGACACAATGCACAACCCCAATAGCCTACGTAGTGCACAAATAAACAATGCACAACCCCAATAGCCTACATAGTGCACAAATGACAATGCACAACCCCAATAGCCTACATAGTGCACAAATAAACAATGCACAACCCCAATAGCCTACATAGTGCACAAATAAACAATGCACAACCCCAATAGCCTACATAGTGCACAAATAAACAATGCACAACCCCAATAGCCTACATAGTGCACAAATGACAATGCACAACCCCAATAGCCTACATAGTGCACAAATGACACAACGCACAACCCCAATAGCCTATGTAGTGCACAAATAAACAATGCACAACCCCAATAGCCTACATAGTGCACAAATGACACAACGCACAACCCCAATAGCCTACATAGTGCACAAATGACACAACGCACAACCCCAATAGCCTATGTAGTGCACAAATAAACAATGCACAACCCCAATAGCCTACATAGTGCACAAATGACACAACGCACAACCCCAATAGCCTACATAGTGCACAAATGACACAATGCACAACCCCAATAGCCAGTCAAGTTGTAACTAGGATATCTGCTGAAAAAATATCAACAGATTTAGCTCCTTTGTGTACGTGGTTGTGTAGCTATTTTATTAAGATGGCTGCAGAGTCAGCAGCACAGCTGATCCAAACACAGTTACTGTTTACCTTCTACCTTCTGAGTCATTCATGTTTCTGTGTGTTCCACTTTGGTTAATGATTCATGGGAATGAATAACAATGAAAAGCATTTTTGTCTATCTCTGCGTGTATGAGTGTCTATATGTGTGTGTACGTGTCTGTCTCTGTCTGTGTGTGTGTGTGTGTGTGTGTGTGTGTGTGTGTGTGTGTGTGTCTGTCTGTCTCTGTGTGTTCTGGACGGACCGTTTGAGGGTGACTCCCGTCCGTCCTCCCGGTCTTCCCGGTCTCGCCGTCTCCGGTGGTGACGGTGTCCACGGTGACGGTGGCGCCGCCGACTCTCTCGGCCCAGAGGAACGTGAACGCCGATGTACACCGCTCGGTGACCTGGGACACACACACACACACACACACACACACACACACACACACACACACACACACACACGCTCGATTAGTGGGGGTGCATAGGCATACTGCTCCAAACCAACATGAAAAAACATAGTAATGTTCCCTCAGCATTTAGTGTTGTTGTTAAACTGTGTGTAAATGAGCCCATTATTGTTGTAGCATAATACATCGTTTACCTTACAAACTATCAAACTTCTGTATATGTGAAAACATCATCTGGGCTACTTTGTGTTTGACTGTAAACAGACAGTAAGCTACAGTGTTTCTCTCTCTGTGTGTGTGTGTGTGTGTGTGTGTGTGTGTGTGTGTGTGTGTGTGTGTGTGTGTGTGTGGGGGCTGTGTGTGTGTGTGTGTGTCTCTCTCTCTGTGTCTGTGTCTCTGTGTGTGTGTGTGTCGCTCTCTCTGTGTGTGTGTGTGTGTGTGTGTGTGTGTGTGTGTGTGTGTGTGTGTGTGTGTGTGTGTGTGTGCGTTGCTGTGTGTGCGTTGTGTGTGTGTGTGTGTGTGTGTGCGTGCGTGCGTGCGTGCATGCGTTGCTGTGTGTGTGTGTGTGTGTGTGTGATAGAGAGACTGTATGTGTGTGTATGTGTGTGTGTTTGTGTGTGTGTGATATAGAGACTGTGTGTGTGTGTGTGTGTGTGTGTGTGTGTGTGTGTGTACCCGTTTTACTATATTCGTGGGGTCCAAAAACCGGGGACTACAGTATACTTGTGGGGTCTGCACAGCCTCGTGGGGACCAAAATGCTGGTCCCCACGAGTTTAAAGGGCTGTTTGAGGGTTAAGACTTGGTTTTAGGATTAGGGATAGAATTAGGTTATGGTTAGGGTGAGGGTAAGGGTTAAGGTTAGGCATTTAGTTGTGATTGTTAAGGTTAGGGTAAGGGTTAAGGTTAGGCATTTAGTTGTGATGGTTAAGGTTAGGGTGAGGGTTAAGGATAGACATTTAGTTGTGATGGTTAAGGTTAGGGTAAGGGGCTAGGGAATGCATTATGTCAATGACAAGTCCCCACAAAGATAGTAATACAGACATGTGTGTGTGAGACAGAGTCCGAGTGTGTGAGTGTGTGTGACAGAGTCTGAGTGTGTCTTTGTGTGTGTGTGTGTGTGTGTGTGTCTGTCTGTGTGTGTTTGTGTGTGTGTGTGTGTGTCTGTCTGTCTGTGTGTGTCTGTCTCTGTGTGTGTGTGTGTGTGTGTGTGTGTGTGTGTGTGTGTGTGTGTGTGTGTGTGTGTGTGTGTGTGTCTGTCTCTGTGCGTTGCTGTGTGTGTTGCTGTGTGTGATAGAGAGACTGTGTGTGTGTGTGTGTGTGTGAGAGAGACTGTGTGTGTGTGTGTGTGTGTGTGTGTGTGTGTGTGTGAGAGAGACTGTGTGTGTGTGTTAGAGACTGTGTGTGTGTGTGTGTGTGTGTGTGTGTGTGTGTGTGTGTGTGTGTGTGTGTGTGTGTGTGTGTGAGACCCACTCTCCAGTTCTTCCTTCTCAAAGTTGGTGCTGAGGGTGGAGCTGGTCTTCCCCTGGTCCAGCACGGCCTCCTCATCATGACCCTGCAGCACACAAAGAGAGAGACACACACACGTGTGTTAATCTGAGTCATCTCGGTCCTGTCCTATCCCGAATTTAATACAATTCAACAGCTGATTGGTCCTCCGCTGACCAGCTGCTGCTACGGCCTGACTCCGCCCACAGCCTCAACGCACTCACTCATCATCACACTGATGTAAACAGGAAGTCCTGCAGCAGCTGGACACACACAGAGACTCAGCTAATCAAATACATGTCACAATGAGGAGAGGGATTACGGTACACACACACACACACACACACACACACACACACACACACACACACACACACACACACACACACACACAGGCTCTCTATTACTCACACACACAGTCTCTCTCTCACACACACACACAGTCTCTCTATCACACACTCACACACACACACACACACACACACTCTCTATTCCTCACACTCAGAGTCTCTCTCACACACACAGTCTCTCTATCACTCACACACACAGACACACACACACACACACACACACAGTACAGACACAGTAAACACAGACACAGTACACAGTCACAAAAACAGAATAATCGAAAAAAACAATTATTTAGCTCATTACGTTTTGCAAGTAAACTCTTATTTTCTCTTGTGTTCCGAATGGAAAAATTAAGATTAAATAGGAAAAGTATTAAGGCTTTACTGTTGATTTATTTAACTTTTTCCACCAAGTTCAACCATTGCAACATCTTTACAGAAATCAACGAGTAATCGTGTTGAATTAGCGTGATTTCAATATTGACCGAAATAAATATTATGTTTTTTTCCCCCATAATCGAGCAGCCCTACAACATACTTAAAAACTTAATGAACATTAGCGTGTTCTCAGTTCTGCTGCTTTCAGTATTCTGCTAAAAACACACCAAACAGCTTGTCGAGTTAAAAAAACATAAAAAGGCAACACTAAAAAAAGGATTTTACGATTCCCCATTTTGCAGCAATAACATTGAAGTGAGATGAACAAACAGAGACATGAAAAAAGTTAAAGTTGGAAAAAAAAGGTAATAATTGCAGTATATTACAATATGTTTAAAAAACGCAATAATATCGTATTGTGACATAATTATCGTGACATAGTTATCGTGATGATATCGTATCGTGACATAATTACCGTGATATCGTATCGTGACATAATTACGAGATGATATCGTATCGTGACATAATTACCGCGATGATATCGTATCGTGACATAATTACGTGATGATATCGTATCGTGACATAATTATCTCGATATCGTATCGTGACATAGTTATCGTGATGATATCGTATCGTGACATAATTATCTTGATATCGTATAGTCACATAATTATCGTGATGATATCTTATCGTGACATAGTTATCTCAATATCGTATCGTGACATAATTACCGTGATGATATCGTATCGTGACATAATTCCCGTGTGACATAATTACCGTGATGATATCGTATCGTGACATAATTACCGTGATATCGTATCGTGACATAATTACCGTGATGATATCGTATCGTGACATAATTACCATGATGACATCGTATCGTGACATAATTACCATGATGATATCGTATCGTATCGTGACATAATTACCGTGATGATATCGTATTGTGACATAATTACCATGATGATATCGTATCGTGACATAATTACCGTGATGATATCGTATCGTGAGGCCTCTGGTGATTCCCACCCCTACTGCTCGCGCGCCACCTTGGATGCGGCCAGTATGCCGTACGTTTAACTTTCACTGCTTTTCTGTAGGGCACATGTGTCAAACTCAAGGCCCGTGTGCCAAATCCGGCCCCTTGCAGCTTTAGATCCGGCCCGTATATATAATTTGGGTTCACAATACATTTTGGCTCTCCTTTTTTTTGTGCGCCAAACCAAAAACACAGGAAAGTGTTTTTTTAAACTGCAATTACGTGACTATTCAAAGAAGAATTTGGCAGATTTGTCGACTCTGAGACTCAGACTCATTCCCCCAGAAGAAGCAGAGAGAGAGTTTTAATATTCAGGCTGTGAAACTTTGTTGTTTGTTGTTGTTTAAAAAAAATGATGGCTAAAGGGACTCTTTTGATGACTTTTGTAGGGGTTCATGTCAACAAAAATGTGACAAAAAGTGTACAAAAATGTCAGAAAAAGCAACAAATTTACAAAAAGGTGACAAGCCAGAGAAAGCCACAAAAAAGTTGTAACGAAAACAAAAATGAGGAAAAAAAGCTACAAAAATATTACAAAAAAAGTGACCTGCAGTAACAAAAGCACATCACTAAACTCTCCATGTCTGGCCCCTCGGGGCGATTCTCCTTTTCCAGTGCGGCCCTCTGGGAAAATGAGTTTGACATCCCTGCTGTAGGGGGTTTATTGTTTTTGAATTTTTTGTTGCTTCTTTCAGAGTTTTGTCGCATTTGAAGGTTGTTTTTTTTTTTTTTTTTCATATTTTCTGAAAGTTTTTCACGCTATTTAACGTTATTGGCTCTTTTTTTCCTGACCTTTTTTTTTTTTTTTTTTTTAATACATGCAGGCATGTCCCGGGACCTCCGTAGCCAACAATTCCCAAAATAAAAAAAGGACGATAAAACAAAAGGAGATATTGACTGGAGAAGGAAAAGCCCAGAAGACACATTCAGTTAAACAAAATAAATAAATAAATAGGCAATCTAAAAATAAAGTTGGGCCCTGGAGGAATCTGACGATCAGTTTCCAGATTGAGGGTCTCCAGAGGAAGAGAGGAACGTTTGGAGACACGTTCCTCTCTTCCTGACCTTGACCCCGTTCCCAGCGCCCTAAGCCCTCGTGACAGCAGCGGTTGTGTGTGTGTATGACTGTGTGTGTGTGTGTGACTGTGTGTGTGTGTGTGTGTGTGTGTGTGTGTGTGTGTGTGTGTGTGTGTGTGTGTGTGTGTGTGTGTGTGTGTGTGTGTGTGTGTGTGTGTGTGTCGTTAGATAAGAAAGGTTTTCTACTCCATCTGAAGATAGGAAGGAGCCAGTTGTCAGTTTTAGAATAGGGAAAGTGATTCCTGCAGACGATGCAAACTACGTCGGCTCTGCAGTTTTGTTGAAGTCTCGGTGAGTCACGGCGATGCCGATAAAATGGTTTCCAGTGTGGTTACAGTTTTTAGTAACTTCACTCAGACAGCGTTTGCTGCGATAGGATATTAATGGCGAGCCGAAAGCGGTCAAGTTGCTGTTGACGTTACGCTTCCTCGGAGACGAGTAGCCGGGCACAACGGTGGTTTCTATGCCCTGGTGACTGACCGACAGGCTGAGGCTGTAAGGCAAGGCAGCTTTACTTCTACAGCAGCTTTCAGCAACAAGGCAATTCAAAGTGCTTTACATTAAACATTAAAGAGCAATTAAAAACTGTCATGATGAAAATA
>NC_041336.1:3969952-3979952 GCF_004354835.1 Perca flavescens | reverse complement strand
CTGCAGCCCTTCGGGCCCTTCGGGTACCCTGCAACTGCCTCCGGAGTCCTCCGAGATAACATATCCCGGAAGGACTCCTTCTTCAGTCGGACGGCTTCCCCTGACCACTGGTGTCCACCACGGTGTTCGTGGGTTACCGCCCCTTGAGGCACCTAAGATCCTAAGACCACAGCTCCTCGCCAGCTTTCAGCAATGGAAACTTTGAACATTGTCCACTGGGTTCAATGCCCCCAGCCTCCACAGGGATGCACGAAAAGCTCCGCCGAGGGTGTGAGTTGAAAGTCTGTCGGACAGGGGCCTCCTCCAGACGTTCCCAATTTACCCGCACTACACGCTTGGGCTTACCAGGTCTGTCCAGAGTCTTCCCCACCCCTGACCCAACTCACCACCAGATGGTGATCGGTTGACAGCTCTGCCCCTCTCTTCACCCGAGTGTCCAAAACATACGGCCTCAGATCAGATGAAACGATTATGAAATCGATCATTGACCTTCGGCCTAGGGTGCTCTGGTACCAGGTACACTTATGAGCATCCCTATGTTCGAACATGGTGTTCGTTATAGACAATCCATGACTAGCACAGAAGTCCAACAACAAACAACCACTCTGGTTTAGATCAGGGAGGCCGTTCCTCCCAATCACGCCTCCAGGTGTCTCCATCATTGCCCACGCAGTGCGTTGAAGTCCCCAGCATAACAATGGAGTCCCCCACTGGAGCCCCATGCAGGACTCCAGTCAAGGTCTCCAAGAAGGCCGAATACTCCGAACTCCTGTTTGGTGCATATGCACAAACAACAGTCAGAGTTTTCCCCCCACAACCCGCAGGCGTGGGAGGCGACCCTCTCGTCCACCGGGTAAACTCCAACACAGCGGCGCCAGCCGGGGCTTGTGAGTATCCCCACACCCGCCCGGCGCCTCACACCCTGGGCAACTCCGGAGAAGAAAAGAGTCCAACCCCTATCCAGGAGTATGGTTCCAGAACCGAGACTGTGCGTGAGGTAAGCCCCACCAGATCTAACCGTAGCGCCCCACCTCCCGCACCAGTTCCGCTCCTTCCCCCACAGAGAGGTGACGCCCACGCCCCAGAGCCAGCGCCTGCCGCCCGGGTCTGGTCCGTCGAGGCCCCTGACCTTCACTGCCACCCATGTGGCATCGCACCCGACCCCAACGGTTCCTCCCACAGGTGGTGGGCCCATGGGCTGGAGAGATTGAGCCCATTGAGCCTGTCAAAATTGTTCGTCATAATAAGCCATGTGTGTGTGTTGTCACTCTGAAGGTGTATATAAGCCTGGTGTTTCTGTTCACTCATTGGAGGAACTGACTCCACACTGGGCTGAGGCCTTTTGTGAAATCATGTTGATCCTATATTTGCAAATATATCTTTTTTAATGAAATACAAAAACCCAACTTGGTTTTAGTCTCAGTCTGTCTTATTTGTTTCAAATTTACTGAACTCTGAAAACTCTTCCCCCCTGCTGCAAAGGAAACTTCCACTACAGTGTGTGTGTGTGTGTGTGTGTGTGTGTGTGTGTCTCTGTATGTGTGCGGGTCTCTGTGTATCTCTGTATGTGTGTGTGTGTCTCTGTATGCATGTGTCTCTGTATGCATATGTGTGTCTCTGTATGTGTGCGTGTGTGTCTCTGTGTATGTCTCTGTATGTGTCTCTGTGTATGTCTCTGTATGTGTCTCTGTGTATGTGTCTCTGTGTATGTCTCTGTATGTGTCTCTGTGTATGTGTCTCTGTGTATGTGTGTGTCTCTGTGTATGTCTCTGTGTGTGTCTCTGTGTATGTGTGTGTGTGTGTATGTCTGTGTATCTCTGTATGTATGTATTAGGGCTGGGCGATATGGTTGAAAACTGTATCACGATATAAGTTTTTCATATCGGTCGATATCGATAATTATTGATATTTTTTATTACCTATTTAAAATAAGGACCAGGAGAAAAATATATTAAATTTAAACATTTTTATTTTAAACTTAACCCTGCTCTGATTATAATCCCCTCAGTTGTAAAAGCAGAAATGTCAACACAACCATGGAAAACACTCAAATAATTCAAATGTAAACAGGTCTAAAATCACAATGAACACTTAACAATTATCTCTTAACATTAAGGTGCAAAATTAAAGAATAAGTAAGAAATGCTTAATAAAGTGTCATAAAATAGTGCAAAGTGTTAGCTAAATATAAGAAACCTGAGAAGGAACTATTTTCTGCAGGTTTAGTGCTAGGTTGGTAACCTGGCTTCTGGATGGTGCTCAGCATGTCTGCCTCCGTTATTTCTTTGTAGCGTTTAGTAAGGCGCTGATGCAGAGTACCTCTCCATGGTGGTCTGCTGCTTGTAGTGTTTAGTAAGGTGCTGATGCAGAGTACCTCTCCATGGTGGTCTGCTGCTTGTAGTGTTTAGTAAGGTGCTGATGCAGAGTACCTCTCCATGGTGCTCTGCTGCTTGTAGTGTTTAGTAAGGCGCTGATGCAGAGTACCTCTCCATGGTGGTCTGCTGCTTGTAGTGTTTAGTAAGGCGCTGATGCAGAGTACCTCTCCATGGTGGTCTGCTGCTTGTAGTGTTTAGTAGGCGCTGATGCAGAGTACCTCTCCATGGTGCTCTGCTGCTTGTAGTGTTTAGTAAGGTGCTGATGCAGAGTACCTCTCCATGGTGGTCTGCTGCTTGTAGTGTTTAGTAAGGCGCTGATGCAGAGTACCTCTCCATGGTGGTCTGCTGCTTGTAGTGTTTAGTACCTCTCCATGGTGCGCTGATGCAGAGTACCTCTCCATGGTGCTCTGCTGCTTGTAGTGTTTAGTAAGGTGCTGATGCAGAGTACCTCTCCATGGTGCTCTGCTGCTTGTAGTGTTTAGTAAGGTGCTGATGCAGAGTACCTCTCCATGGTGCTCTGCTGCTTGTAGTGTTTAGTAAGGTGCTGATGCAGAGTACCTCTCAATGGTGGTCTGCTGCTTGTAGTGTTTAGTAAGGTGCTGATGCAGAGTACCTCTCAATGGTGGTCTGCTGCTTGTAGTGTTTAGTAAGGTGCTGATGCAGAGTACCTCTCAATGGTGGTCTGCTGCTTGTAGTGTTTAGTAAGGTGCTGATGCAGAGTACCTCTCAATGGTGGTCTGCTGCTTGTGCCGTGTTGCAGCTGCAGATGTTGTTGGACGTTGATGGCGGATACGGCTGTGCTCGAAAGTGTGAGCGCGGCTAAAGTGGTAAAACAAGTTTATGGTATTACCAGTGTTGGTCTGACGACATTGGTCTGACTACGGTCAGACTTATAAAATCCTCAAAACTGTCATACTGACTTTTCCTGTTTTATCAACGATTTCCTCGCTCACTGCGGCACTCACTTTCCACTCCACGCCGGTTCTGTTATTGAAGAACACGAGACAGCGATGTGGCGCAACCAAACTTGATACTGTTACATGATTGGCTGTTAGAGTGTCACTCCCCACGTTGCTAGGTTGCCAGAGAGTGAGGGCCTTTGTTCATGCAACCAAACTTGATTCACAACCTCTGGTTTCTTCTGATGAAGAAAAACAAGTTATCAAACGTTTTATCGACCGCATTTTCTATTGATATTGATTATGTTTCTATCGCGATACATATCGTTATCGTTTTATCGCCCAGCCCTAGTATGTATGCATGGGTGTGTGTCTCTGTATGTAAGTACGCATGTGTGGGTCTCTGTATGTATGCATGTGTGTGTGTGTGTGTGTGTGTGTGTGTGTGTGTGTGTGTGTGTGTGTGTTGTATGTATGCATGTGTGTATCTGTATGCATGTGTGTGTGTCTGTATGTATGTATATATGTGTGTGTGTGTGTGTGTCTCTGTATGTATGCATGTGTGTATCTGTATGCATGTGTGTGTGTCTGTATGTATGTATATTATGTGTGTGTGTGTGTGTGTGTGTCTCTGTATGTATGCATGTGTGTATCTGTATGCATGTGTGTGTGTGTCTCTGTATGTATATATGTACTGTGTGTGTGTGTGTGTGTGTGTGTGTGTGTGTGAGAAATTGCAGACCAGCCAGCTTCCCAAACCTTCCCTCTTATCAGAAGCTAGAAGGAGGTCTCTCCTTCCCCGCGGCAATATATCGATATAATATCCATAAACGAGGCTACCTGTGGTCTTAAATCAAGGATAACGTGATAGGACACGACTGTTCCTGGTTGCATTACAGTAAAAGTGATGTCATTTGCTGAACTTCCCACATTAACAAGCTGTTCTATTATTTGCCTTTAGCCACTGAGTCATTATATCCACATTATTGGTGATTATACCATGGACTGGATGAATTCTCAATTCTTATTGGCTGCAGGGAGCCCATAAAAAAGTGATGTACGACACCTACTAAAAAGGAGTTCCGGTGAAACTGACTATTAGAAAACTATATTAGAAAAGGTCCCATGACATGGTGCTCTTTGGATGCTTTTATATAGACCTTAGTAGTCCCCTAATACTGTATCTGAAGTCTCTTTTCTATAGACCTTAGTGGTCCCCTAATACTGTATCTGAAGTCTCTTTTATATAGACCTTAGTGGTCCCCTAATACTGTATCTGAAGTCTCTTTTATATAGACCTTAGTGGTCCCCTAATACTGTATCTGAAGTCTCTTTTATATAGACCTTAGTGGTCCCCTAATACTGTATCTGAAGTCTCTTTTATATAGACCTTAGTGGTCCCCTAATACTATATCTGAAGTCTCTTTTATATAGGCCTTAGTGGTCCCCTAATACTGTATCTGAAGTCTCTTTTATATAGACCTTAGTGGTCCCCTAATACTATATCTGAAGTCTCTTTTATATAGGCCTTAGTGGTCCCCTAATACTGTATCTGAAGTCTCTTTTATATAGACCTTAGTGATCCCCTAATACTGTATCTGAAGTCTCTTTTATATAGACCTTAGTGGTCCCCTAATACTGTATCTGAAGTCTCTTTTATATAGACCTTAGTGGTCCCCTAATACTATATCTGAAGTCTCTTTTATATAGGCCTTAGTGGTCCCCTAATACTGTATCTGAAGTCTCTTTTATATAGACCTTAGTGGTCCCCTAATACTGTATCTGAAGTCTCTTTTATATAGACCTTAGTGGTCCCCTAATACTGTATCTGAAGTCTTTTATATAGGCCTTAGTGGTCCCCTAATACTGTATCTGAAGTCTCTTTTATATAGACCTTAGTGGTCCCCTAATACTATATCTGAAGTCTCTTTTATATAGACCTTAGTGGTCCCCTAATACTGTATCTGAAGTCTCTTTTATATAGACCTTAGTGGTCCCCTAATACTATATCTGAAGTCTCTTTTATATAGACCTTAGTGGTCCCCTAATACTGTATGTGAGTGAGAAGACTATATGACACATGAAATAATACAGTCAAAGATATTTTACTTTTTTTGATTAAATAAAAGCATAGCAAAAAACCTAACATGTCTGGCCCTTGATGTGATTCTTATTTTTCCCCCCATTGTGGCCCTTAGTGAAGTTGAGTTTGACCACACTGCACTAAAACACACAAACATAGGTGATAGGTTGGATATTTCAGGTTAGCTCTGGGGGACCACCTTCACCCACAGGAATAGATGAGAATGTGTAGAATCTATTATGAGTTTGGGTACAAACCTGCACACAGAGGAATTGGAGCCAGGAATTTGGGAATCTATAAGGAGCATCGGCCATAAAAGGTACAGTTTGGAAGTGAACCGTTGCACTGAAATAGATAGCCTGAAGTGCGTGAGGACAAAAAGTAAAAAGGAGGTGTTATTTTGATCTTTGTAGAGACCCTATGGGCACATCTTAGGAGGGTGTACACAACATTGGCGTATAAACATTTGGTGAATGTCAACTGTTCTCCCCTTTCATGAAAGGGTGTCGGTTTGTTGTATTAATTAAGCGGCATTAGTCTGAACTCATTGTATTCGGCATTTGTTCAAGTCTTTAATCTCATTTCCAGATATTCCCCACATATATGAATAGGGTCCAGGACTAAACACAGGAACATAGGGTCCAGGACTAAACACAGGAACATAGGGTCCAGGACCCCTGCACTAAAACACAGGAACATAGGGTCCAGGACCCCTGCACTAAAACACAGGAACATAGGGTCCAAGACCCCTGCACTAAAACACAGGAACATAGGGTCCAAGACCCCTGCACTAAAACACAGGAACATAGGGTCCAAGACCCCTGCACTAAAACACAGGAACATAGGGTCCAGGACCCCTGCACTAAAACACAGGAACATAGGGTCCAAGACCCCTGCACTAAAACACAGGAACATAGGGTCCAGGACTAAACACAGGAACATAGGGTCCAGGACTAAACACAGGAACATAGGGTCCAGGACTAAACACAGGAACATAGGGTCCAGGACCCCTGCACTAAAACACAGGAACATAGGGTCCAAGACCCCTGCACTAAAACACAGGAACATAGGGTCCAAGACCCCTGCACTAAAACACAGGAACATAGGGTCCAGGACCCCTGCACTAAAACACAGGAACATAGGGTCCAAGACCCCTGCACTAAAACACAGGAACATAGGGTCCAAGACCCCTGCACTAAAACACAGGAACATAGGGTCCAAGACCCCTGCACTAAAACACAGGAACATAGGGTCCAAGACCCCACAGCACTAAAACTAAACAGGAACATAGGGTCCAGGACTAAACACAGGAACATAGGGTCCAGGACTAAACACAGGAACATAGGGTCCAGGACTAAACACAGGAACATAGGGTCCAGGACCCCTGCACTAAAACACAGGAACATAGGGTCCAGGACCCCTGCACTAAAACACAGGAACATAGGGTCCAAGACCCTGCACTAAAACACAGGAACATAGGGTCCAGGACCCCTGCACTAAAACACAGGAACATAGGGTCCAAGACCCCTGCACTAAAACACAGGAACATAGGGTCCAAGACCCCTGCACTAAAACACAGGAACATAGGGTCCAGGACCCCTGCACTAAAACACAGGAAACATAGGGTCCAAGACCCCTGCACTAAAACACAGGAACATAGGGTCCAGGACTAAACACAGGAACATAGGGTCCAGGACTAAAACACAGGAACATAGGGTCCAGGACCCCTGCACAAACACAGGAACATAGGGTCCAAGGACCCCTGCACTAAAACACAGGAACATAGGGTCCAAGACCCCTGCAAAACTAAAACACAGGAACATAAAACACAGGGTCCAAAGACCCCACACTAAACTAAACACAGGAACATAGGGTCCAGGACCCCATGGGTCACTAAAAACACAGGAACATAGGGTCCAAGACCCCTGCACTAAAACACAACATAGGAACATAGGGTCCAAGACCCCTGCACTAAAACACAGGAACATAGGGTCCAAGACCCTGCACTAAAACACAGGAACATAGGGTCCAAGACCCCTGCACTAAAACACAGGAACATAGGGTCCAGGACCCCTAAAAACACAGGAACATAGGGTCCAGGACTAAAAACACAGGAACATAGGGTCCAGGACTAAACACAGGAACATAGGGTCCAGGACCCCATGGGTCACTAAAACACAGGAACATAGGGTCCAGGACCCCTGCACTAAAACACAGGGAACATAGGGTCCAAGACCCCTGCACTAAAACACAGGAACATAGGGTCCAGGACCCCTGCACTAAAACACAGGAACATAGGGTCCAAGACCCCTGCACTAAAACACAGGAACATAGGGTCCAAGACCCCTGCACTAAAACACAGGAACATAGGGTCCAAGACCCCTGCACTAAAACACAGGAACATAGGGTCCAAGACCCCTGCACTAAAACACAGGAACATAGGGTCCAGGACTAAAAACACAGGAACATAGGGTCCAGGACCCCTAAAAACACACAGGAACATAGGGTCCAGGACCCCTGCACTAAACACAGGAACATAGGGTCCAGGACCCCTGCACTAAAACACAGGAACATTGGGTCCGGGTTTGTTCAGAACAGTTCTCCAATTTCAGATTGTGTTGTCGCTGTAATTATTTGATTAATCGTTCCTTTTCTTTCTCTTTCTGTGTGAATAAACAAAGACATTCCTTGCGAGCACCATCTGATCTCTGTGTGAACAGGTCCTTCCTCTCACAGACAATGAGTGCTAACTGGGTGGGGGTCAGTGTAGGGGGGGTGAGGGGTCTGAATGTAGGCTCAACTCAATCCTGCAGTTAAACCTTTACCTGAAGGTGTCCTGTAATGTGTTTCTACACACATACATCGATGGGTGGGGGGAGGACATCGAGGAAGACAGGTCAGAATGAGAGTCTATGGTTGAACTCCAGCTATTGAGAAATCTTTGTGCTCTTAACGTGACGTTTTTATCTTGGGAACGTGTTTTGCCTTCATACTTTCTTCGATAAAGAAGATTTGAAAGTGTATTCTGTTCTCTAAAGTAAACAAAAATCTGTCTGCATAGAGGTTGTTATAGTGAGATTGTAAGTGTGTGTGTGTGTGTGTGTGTGTGTGTCGTTTTTCTCAACATTTATTTTCAGTATTTGTCAGTTTTTGCAACAAAAAGAAAATCAGAAAGTTTCAGCATTTTTTTTTAAAGTCTGTGTTGATTTAGGCCAACGTGTTATTTTTGCATTTTTACTTTTATTTCATAAAAAAATAACAGTGCACCAATCAGGGCCAGGGGGATATATCTAACTGTTCAGATGCACCAATCAGGGCCAGGGGGAGATATCTAACTGTTCAGATGCACCAATCAGGGCCAGGGGGAGATATCTAACTGTTCAGATGCACCAATCAGGGCCAGGGGGAGGTTTCTACCTGTGTGTCAATCACTGCTCATGCACACACATTCTTCCTTGTGGGGGGGGGGGGGAGGCTTAGGAGACCGTTTTGGGCTTTAGCAGAAGGGGGGGGGACTGAGAAGTTCCCGGATCTTCCCAATCCTACCTACAGCCTACTGCACCTTTAATTTAACATCTCTGGACTATATGACTAGCAAGCCTCCCACTGATGATGGAAACATGAAGCCACAGATTCCTCCTTTCACTTCTCTTTATTCTGCTTCTGTTTCCCAGCAGACTGACAAGATCCGGTTTAATCGGCCCACCAGAGAGCACCGGGGCGCCGGAGGATGAGAGCGCTGACGTCAAAACGAGTCACCGGGGACGCCTCGGCAACACCATGGCTACCAAACACTAGGAGACACAGCAGGAAACACACTAGGAGAGTCACTAGGAGACACAGACTCACCAGGAGACACAGCAGGAAACACACTAGGAGACTCACTAGGAGACACAGACTCACTAGGAGACACAGCAGGAAACACACTAGGAGACTCACTAGGAGACACAGACTCACCAGGAGACACAGCAGGAAACACACTAGGAGACTCACTAGGAGACACAGACTCACTAGGAGACACAGCAGGAAACACACTAGGAGACTCACTAGGAGACACAGACTCACTAGGAGACACAGCAGGAAACACACTAGGAGACTCACTAGGAGACACAGACTCACCAGGAGACACAGCAGGAAACACACTAAGAGACACAGCAGGAAACACACTAGGAGACTCACTAGGAGACACAGCAGGAAACACACTAGGAGACTCACTAGGAGACACAGCAGGAAACACACTAGGAGACTCACTAGGAGACACAGCAGGAAACACTAGGAGACTCACTAGGAGACACAGCAGGAAACACACTAGGAGAGTCACTAGGAGACACAGACTCACCAGGAGACACAGCAGGAAACACACTAGGAGACTCACTAGGAGACACAGCAGGAAACACACTAGGAGAGTCACTAGGAGACACAGACTCACTAGGAGACACAGCAGGAAACACACTAGGAGAGTCACTAGGAGACACAGCAGCAAACACACTAGGAGAGTCACTAGGAGACACAGACTCACTAGGAGACACAGCAGGAAACACACCAGGAGACTCACCAGGAGACACAGCAGGAAACACACTAGGAGACTCACTAGGAGACACAGCAGGAAACACACTAGGAGACTCACTAGGAGACACAGCAGG
>NC_041336.1:3947452-3954952 GCF_004354835.1 Perca flavescens | reverse complement strand
ATGCCTCAGTGTAATGAATAATCTGTCAGGATTACCGCCGCAGGAGGGAAACTCAGACAGGGAGCTGCTAATCACAGATAAGCTCTCCAACACAAACTGTGTCACAGCTCATTCTGCTGCTTCATGATTTACTCACATTTTATAACAATCATTATTATTAATATTTTTTGTAGTTTTCCATCGGCAGCTCAAAGTCAGAGTGTTTCCCACTCTGGTGTGTTCATGGCCTGTCTTGCAGAGTGGGGAAAAGTAACTTTTGGTCTATTCAAACAACAGCCTTTCGTACATATCACTGTAATTCCGTCACATTAACACAGTTTAATTAGCCCGTATTTCTACAGACTTTCACCCAGGAAACAGGTTTTCATGTCCTGAAGAAGTTAAGGAGAAAACACAAGACTTTCACCCAGGAAACAGGTGTTGATGTCCTGAAGAAGTTAAGGAGAAAACACAAGACTTTCACCCAGGAAACAGGTGTTCATGTCCTGGAAGAAGTTAAGGAGAAAACACAAGACTTTCACCCAGGAAACAGGTGTTCATGTCCTGGAAGAAGTTAAGGAGAAAACACAAGACTTTCACCCAGGAAACAGGTGTTCATGTCCTGAAGAAGTTAAGGAGAAAACACAAGACTTTCACCCAGGAAACAGGTGTTCATGTCCTGAAGAAGTTAAGGAGAAAACACAAGACTTTCACCCAGGAAACAGGTGTTCATGTCCTGGAAGAAGTTAAGGAGAAAACACAAGACTTTCACCCAGGAAACAGGTGTTCATGTCCTGAAGAAGTTAAGGAGAAAACACAAGACTTTCACCCAGGAAACAGGTGCTCATGTCCTGAAGAAGTTAAGGAGAAAACACAAGACTTTCACCCAGGAAACAGGTGTTCATGTCCTGAAGAAGTTAAGGAGAAAACACAAGACTTTCACCCAGGAAACAGGTGTTAATTACCTGAAGAAATTAAGGAGAAAATGCAAGACTTTCACCCAGGAAACAGGTGTTCACGTCCTGAAGAAGTTAAGGAGAAAACACAAGACTTTCACCCAGGAAACAGGTGTTAATTACCTGAAGAAATTAAGGAGAAAATGCAAGACTTTCACCCAGGAAACAGGTGTTCACGTCCTGAAGAAGTTAAGGAGAAAACACAAGACTTTCACCCAGGAAACAGGTGTTCATGTCCTGGAAGAAGTTAAGGAGAAAACACAAGACTTTCACCCAGGAAACAGGTGTTCATGTCCTGAAGAAGTTAAGGAGAAAATGCAAGACTTTCACCCAGGAAACAGGTGTTCATGTCCTGGAAGAAGTTAAGGAGAAAACACAAGACTTTCACCCTGGAAACAGGTGTTGATGTCCTGAAGAAGTTAAGGAGAAAACACAAGACTTTCACCCTGGAAACAGGTGTTGATGTCCTGAAGAAGTTAAGGAGAAAACACAAGACTTTCACCCAGGAAACAGGTGTTCATGTCCTGAAGAAGTTAAGGAGAAAACACAAGACTTTCACCCTGGAAACAGGTGTTGATGTCCTGAAGAAGTTAAGGAGAAAACACAAGACTTTCACCCCTGGAAACAGGTGTTGATGTCCTGAAGAAGTTAAGGAGAAAACACAAGACTTTCACTCAGGAAACAGGTGTTCATGTCCTGAAGAAGTTAAGGAGAAAACACAAGACTTTCACCCAGGAAACAGGTGTTCATGTCCTGGAAGAAGTTAAAGAGAAAACACAAGACTTTCACCCAGGAAACAGGTGTTCACGTCCTGAAGAAGTTAAGGAGAAAACACAAGACTTTCACCCAGGAAACAGGTGTTCATGTCCTGGAAGAAGTTAAGGAGAAAACACAAGACTTTCACCCAGGAAACAGGTGTTCATGTCCTGGAAGAAGTTAAGGAGAAAACACAAGACTTTCACCCAGGAAACAGGTGTTCATGTCCTGAAGAAGTTAAGGAGAAAACACAAGACTTTCACCCAGGAAACAGGTGTTAATTACCTGAAGAAATTAAGGAGAAAATGCAAGACTTTCACCCAGGAAACAGGTGTTCACGTCCTGAAGAAGTTAAGGAGAAAACACAAGACTTTCACCCAGGAAACAGGTGTTCATGTCCTGGAAGAAGTTAAGGAGAAAACACAAGACTTTCACCCAGGAAACAGGTGTTCATGTCCTGAAGAAGTTAAGGAGAAAACACAAGACTTTCACCCAGGAAACAGGTGTTCATGTCCTGGAAGAAGTTAAGGAGAAAACACACGACTTTCACCCAGGAAACAGGTGTTCATGTCCTGAAGAAGTTAAGGAGAAAACACAAGACTTTCACCCAGGAAACAGGTGTTAATTACCTGAAGAAATTAAGGAGAAAATGCAAGACTTTCACCCAGGAAACAGGTGTTCACGTCCTGAAGAAGTTAAGGAGAAAACACAAGACTTTCACCCAGGAAACAGGTGTTCATGTCCTGGAAGAAGTTAAGGAGAAAACACAAGACTTTCACCCAGGAAACAGGTGTTCATGTCCTGAAGAAGTTAAGGAGAAAATGCAAGACTTTCACCCAGGAAACAGGTGTTCATGTCCTGGAAGAAGTTAAGGAGAAAACACAAGACTTTCACCCCTGGAAACAGGTGTTGATGTCCTGAAGAAGTTAAGGAGAAAACACAAGACTTTCACCCCTGGAAACAGGTGTTGATGTCCTGAAGAAGTTAAGGAGAAAACACAAGACTTTCACCCAGGAAACAGGTGTTCACGTCCTGAAGAAGTTAAGGAGAAAACACAAGACTTTCACCCAGGAAACAGGTGTTCATGTCCTGGAAGAAGTTAAGGAGAAAACACAAGACTTTCACCCAGGAAACAGGTGTTCATGTCCTGAAGAAGTTAAGGAGAAAACACAAGACTTTCACCCAGGAAACAGGTGTTAATTACCTGAAGAAATTAAGGAGAAAATGCAAGACTTTCACCCAGGAAACAGGTGTTCACGTCCTGAAGAAGTTAAGGAGAAAACACAAGACTTTCACCCAGGAAACAGGTGTTCATGTCCTGGAAGAAGTTAAGGAGAAAACACAAGACTTTCACCCAGGAAACAGGTGTTCATGTCCTGAAGAAGTTAAGGAGAAAACACAAGACTTTCACCCAGGAAACAGGTGTTGATGTCCTGAAGAAGTTAAGGAGAAAACACAAGACTTTCACCCAGGAAACAGGTGTTCATGTCCTGAAGAAGTTAAGGAGAAAACACAAGACTTTCACCCCTGGAAACAGGTGTTGATGTCCTGAAGAAGTTAAGGAGAAAACACAAGACTTTCACCCCTGGAAACAGGTGTTGATGTCCTGAAGAAGTTAAGGAGAAAACACAAGACTTTCACCCAGGAAACAGGTGTTCATGTCCTGAAGAAGTTAAGGAGAAAACACAAGACTTTCACCCAGGAAACAGGTGTTCATGTCCTGGAAGAAGTTAAAGAGAAAACACAAGACTTTCACCCAGGAAACAGGTGTTCACGTCCTGAAGAAGTTAAGGAGAAAACACAAGACTTTCACCCAGGAAACAGGTGTTCATGTCCTGGAAGAAGTTAAGGAGAAAACACAAGACTTTCACCCAGGAAACAGGTGTTCATGTCCTGAAGAAGTTAAGGAGAAAACACAAGACTTTCACCCAGGAAACAGGTGTTCATGTCCTGAAGAAGTTAAGGAGAAAACACAAGACTTTCACCCAGGAAACAGGTGCTCATGTCCTGAAGAAGTTAAGGAGAAAACACAAGACTTTCACCCAGGAAACAGGTGTTCATGTCCTGAAGAAGTTAAGGAGAAAACACAAGACTTTCACCCAGGAAACAGTTGTTAATTACCTGAAGAAATTAAGGAGAAAATGCAAGACTTTCACCCAGGAAACAGGTGTTCACGTCCTGAAGAAGTTAAGGAGAAAACACAAGACTTTCACCCAGGAAACAGGTGTTCATGTCCTGGAAGAAGTTAAGGAGAAAACACAAGACTTTCACCCAGGAAACAGGTGTTCACGTCCTGAAGAAGTTAAGGAGAAAACACAAGACTTTCACCCAGGAAACAGGTGTTCATGTCCTGGAAGAAGTTAAGGAGAAAACACAAGACTTTCACCCAGGAAACAGGTGTTCATGTCCTGAAGAAGTTAAGGAGAAAACACAAGACTTTCACCCAGGAAACAGGTGTTCATGTCCTGAAGAAGTTAAGGAGAAAACACAAGACTTTCACCCAGGAAACAGGTGTTCATGTCCTGGAAGAAGTTAAGGAGAAAACACAAGACTTTCACCCAGGAAACAGGTGTTCATGTCCTGAAGAAGTTAAGGAGAAAACACAAGACTTTCACCCAGGAAACAGGTGCTCATGTCCTGAAGAAGTTAAGGAGAAAACACAAGACTTTCACCCAGGAAACAGGTGTTCATGTCCTCGAAGAAGTTAAGGAGAAAACACAAGACTTTCACCCAGGAAACAGGTGTTAATTACCTGAAGAAATTAAGGAGAAAATGCAAGACTTTCACCCAGGAAACAGGTGTTCACGTCCTGAAGAAGTTAAGGAGAAAACACAAGACTTTCACCCAGGAAACAGGTGTTCATGCCCTGAAGAAGTTAGGGAGAAAACACAAGACTTTCACCCAGGAAACAGGTGTTCATGTCCTGGAAGAAGTTAAGGAGAAAACACAAGACTTTCACCCAGGAAACAGGTGTTCATGTCCTGAAGAAGTTAAGGAGAAAACACAAGACTTTCACCCAGGAAACAGGTGTTCATGTCCTGAAGAAGTTAAGGAGAAAACACAAGACTTTCACCCAGGAAACAGGTGTTCATGTCCTGAAGAAGTTAAGGAGAAAACACAAGACTTTCACCCAGGAAACAGGTGTTCATGTCCTGGAAGAAGTTAAGGAGAAAACACAAGACTTTCACCCAGGAAACAGGTGTTCATGTCCTGGAAGAAGTTAAGGAGAAAACACAAGACTTTCACCCAGGAAACAGGTGTTCACTTTGTATGAGAGAACTTTAAATTTTTACTACGACTACTCACAGAAATGTTGTTTCTAACTACGGGGCAAAGTCCAGGTAATGGACTGCCAGAACTTTTTCGGATTTATTTCTGAGAGTGTAGTGCTGTTGTATGTTTGTGATAATTTTGTGAGTTGTGTGTCTAATCCATGCATGGATTTAGGTCACTGTGCCTCCGTATTAAAGCAGCTGTGGGCTGATATTATAATGTAATAATGAAGTAGTCGGTGTTGTGTAACACGCAGCAGGTCAAAGGTCGTCTGAAGTATTCATTAGAAAGCTGCAGAGCCTCGTCTCCTGCTGACACCTTTAATCTGCTCGCTTAATGAAAAGGAGGCGCACACACACACACACACACACACACACACACACACGTACAGGCCAAAAGTTTGGACACACCTTCTCATTCAACGTGTTTCTTTATTTTCATGACTATTTACATTGTAGATTCTCACTGAAGGCATCAAAACTATGAATGAACACATATGGAATTATGTACTTAACAAAAAAGTGTGAAATAACTGAAAACATGTCTTATATTTTAGATTCTTCAAAGTAGCCACCCTTTGCTTTTTTTGATAACTCTGCAAACCCTTGGTGTTCTCTCAATGAGCTTCATGAGGTAGTCACCTGAAATGGTTTTACCTTCACAGGTGTGCTTTGTCAGGGTTCATTAGTGGAATTATTTCCCTTATTAATAAAAAAGCAAAGGGTGGCTACTTTGAAGAATCTAAAATATAAGACATGTTTTCAGTTATTTCAAACTTTTTTGTTAAGTACATAATTCCATATGTGTTCATTCATAGTTTTGATGCCTTCAGTGATAATCTACAATGTAAATAGTCATGAAAATAAAAAGGAAACGCATTGAATGAGAAGGTGTGTCCAAACCTTTGGCCTGTACTGTATGTGTAGACTAACTGAGTCATTCAACAGCATCACTGCAACACTAGTGAACCCAGTGCAGTTAGATTCACTTCCAGATTGTGGAACCATTGGCCTTTTAGTCTATATGCTAATATCTGCTAATACTTGTGCACTGAAATAGATGTCTTATACTGTAAAGCACAAAACGAGTTTAAAAGGGATTCATCTTGATGTACATGTTGGTCATTCTTGGGCTCATTGTTGTCCCAGTGTCATGAAAGTTTGTTCACTGTGTAAATAAAGCTACATTTGATTTGTACTCATCGGACTGGTCTATGGTGTTCAAGCAACGGGCAAAAACTGTAACATAACTGCATCAAAAGTGATGCCAATAGTCTTGACCAATCGCATTTAGTTAAGCGCGTTATGTGACGCTAAAGGAGACTGACCGAGCATCCGTATTATACGATATGGGAGTGAGAATGTGTCGGTTCTGTGCATTTTTTGCAAGAGACATTTTTTAATTGCAAAATGTGTGTAAAGCAGAACATGTTTTGAGACTTTTGGAGACTTGAGAAGAGCTTTTGCTCTCTGAGTGTCCGTTTAAATTATTGTGCGATGCATGATGTCATTTTAGTGTGTTAGCAACTGGATAGAAACTGTAAGATAATACTTAAAGAAACACACACCAACTGACTGAATCATGTCTTAAACGGTGAGTGAACATTGACGATAGTTCTGCAGAAAAATACAAAATATTGGTTCTTAATTTTTAATGCATTTTTAAGGTTTTGGACATTCAACACATTCTTGTTGCAGAGTCAGAGATAAAAACACACACACCTGTAGAGATATTTAAGGTTTCAATGCTCATATGAACATTGAATTTAATAACATACATCAAATGGGAGACACTACGGGCTTTTTTGGGCTCTTTATGGTCCATTTTTGTCCGTAGATTTCTCCTGAATTCACCAAAAGTTACCTTTAGATAATGCTCGACTTGCATATTTAAACAGAACATTTCACAAAAACTTGTAATTCAAAGCAAAAACAATTGGCTTAATGTTAGTACTCAGCTTTTTTAAAGTTTAATCACACACACACACACACACACACACACACACACACACACACACACACACACACACACACACACACACACACACATATATATATACACATATACACACACATATACACGCACACACACATATACACACATACACACGCATCACATCACAGACACACGCACACACAGATACACACACACATGCACACACATATACACATGCATCACATCACAGACACACGCACACACAGATACACACACACATGCACACACACATATACAAACACACGCACACAAACAAATACACACACGCACATACACATATACACACACACACGCACACACACACATATATACACAAACTCACACAAACAGACACACGCACACGCACGCACACACACACATATACACTCACGCACACACACACATATATACTCACGCACACACACACATATATACACTCACGCACACACACACATATATACACTCACGCAGATATATACACTCACGCACACACACAGACACACACATATATACGCACACGCGCACACACACACACACACACGCACACACACACACACACACA
>NC_041336.1:3917452-3929952 GCF_004354835.1 Perca flavescens | reverse complement strand
GTAGCAGTATACAGCACTATGTTTAACTCCTAATAAGACTGTAGAGACATGTCTATAGGTAGCAGTATACAGCACTATGTTTAACTCCTAATAAGACTGTAGAGACATGTCTATAGGTAGCAGTATACAGCACTATGTTTAACTCCTAATAAGACTGTAGAGACATGTCTATAGGTAGCAGTATACAGCACTATGTTTAACTCCTAATAAGACTGTAGAGACATGTCTATAGGTAGTAGTATACAGCACTATGTTTAACTCCTAATAAGACTGTAGAGACATGTCTATAGGTAGCAGTATACAGCACTATGTTTAACTCCTAATAAGACTGTAGAGACATGCCTATAGGTAGCAGTATACAGCACTATGTTTAACTCCTAATAAGACTGTAGAGACATGTCTATAGGTAGCAGTATACAGCACTATGTTTAACTGCTAATAAGACTGTAGAGACATGTCTATAGGTAGCAGTATACAGCACTATGTTTAACTCCTAATAAGACTGTAGAGACATGTCTATAGGTAGCAGTATACAGCACTATGTTTAACTCCTAGTAAGACTGTAGAGACATGTCTATAGGTAGCAGTATACAGCACTATGTTTAACTCCTAATAAGACTGTAGAGACATGCCTATAGGTAGCAGTATACAGCACTATGTTTAACTCCTAGTAAGACTGTAGAGACATGTCTATAGGTAGCAGTATACAGCACTATGTTTAACTCCTAGTAAGACTGTAGAGACATGTCTATAGGTAGCAGTATACAGCACTATGTTTAACTCCTAATAAGACTGTAGAGACATGTCTATAGGTAGTAGTATACAGCACTATGTTTAACTCCTAATAAGACTGTAGAGACATGTCTATAGGTAGCAGTATACAGCACTATGTTTAACTCCTAATAAGACTGTAGAGACATGTCTATAGGTAGTAGTATACAGCACTATGTTTAACTCCTAATAAGACTGTAGAGACATGTCTATAGGTAGCAGTATACAGCACTATGTTTAACTCCTAATAAGACTGTAGAGACATGCCTATAGGTAGCAGTATACAGCGCTATGTGTACGACTTCTTCATTTGGTTACAACAAAGACAAAAGTGCTTAAAATTGTAGAAAATCACAATGTTTACTACGTGTGATGCACGACGTAGCCATCTTTGAAAGTGAACTCAGGGTCCTCTGAGTTCAGACGACTTGACGAGTCGTATATATACGACCTCGGGGGCTCTTTTGCAACTTCCGGTTCGTAACTCCGGAAAACAACTCGTAGACCGACTTCGGTGGACAAAAAGAACGCACCACAACTCTCAGCTAACGTCACAGTCAGATACCGCCCAAAAGCCTATGGCTCCTCCCTCTCTCCTCCCTCTCATCTAAAATCCTCACATTCGCAACCAGGATTGGCTGCGCCCGTAACGGCAAACTCGATGACTCATAGCAGATCTCCACCAACCAATGGGTGACGTCACACATGCTCTGTGCCTGATTCAACAAAAAGAAATTACACTGGAAATTAAGGGCTGTTTTATAAAGTTTTACCCAATATTGCACTATACCCTCCACATGGCTCCAAAGAAATTACATTGAGGTGTAATGACATAACATAGAACGATAATGTTTCTACCTTTAAATATTAGATTAGATTAGATTAAACCTTTTTTTTATTGTGCAGAGTACAAGTACAAAGACAACAAAATTAAGTTGGCGTCCAACCAGAAGTGCAAAGAAAGCAGAAAAGTGCAATGTCCTATAAAAAGTATAGACAGGACAAGAAATATAGTGCAGTGTTATAATAATAACACTGCACAATAATAATAATAATAAATATGGCTATGTAATAAGAACAATGTATGAACAACATGTACATATATGTGTAATGTAGTAGCAGTAACATTATAATAGAATAGAATAATATAGATATATGCAGTGTATTAACAGAATATATTATAAGAAAAACTGAATAAATATGGATATTCAGTATGAATCATATAGACAGATATGTACAATATGTACAGCTATGTGCATTGTGGTAACAGTACCATTATCTAGGTAAGTAGAGTTTTCCCTTTTGAAAAATACGAGTGAGCGTTTGGGTTTTTTTGGGCTTCAGATTCAGATATTTCTTTTTCTTTCCCAGAATCCGTAGGTACTCTAGCGGAAGACAGCACCGGTCTGAACTTTATCGTTGCTTTTCCGGAGAACATTGCCTACTATTATCCTGCGGCTCCCCAAAACAAAGTCCGAATCACGGCCATGAATGACAACACTCGGGTAACCATCCAATGGTTCAACAACCCTCCCGGCGGTCCAGACACACTGCACAAAGGAGAGACTCGGGAGTACCCAGTTGTTCCAGAAATGGAGCTTCTGAAGACAGGGTTCTCCAACAAAACTGTCAAAATTACCAGCACAAATAACATCACGGTCCAGGCCATCAACTGTAAAAAAACCAGCACGCAGACATCTCTGGTTATGCCAACGGACCAACTGGGCACAAAGTACTTCATCCCACCGATCCCCAACATCCAAGGAACGACAGTCCCTTCGGACATCGTCACAACAGCTGTGACGGAAAGAGCTCCGTTCAAACTCGTTATTGTCAATACGGACAAAGTAAACCAAGTAACCGTTGGAAATAACCAAATCATTTCCCTTCACCCCTACGAGCTCAGTCAGGTCTTGGTACGAGACAACGCATTGCGAACCGTCCAAGCCAACAGTGCGGTTGCTGTCCTCTTTGGTCACACTTGCGCCATGAAGGACAACTGTACCTGCGGGCAGCTGTACGCAACGCTGCCGCCCGCCAACAACGAGACGCTGAAGTTCTACATTCCTCTCATTCTGGCCCAGAACGCTTCAGCATTCGTACTTCTGTCAGAGAGAGGATCTACCACCAAAGGTGGGTAGTAACGAGTTACATTTACTCCGTTACTTATTTACTTGAGTAAGTTTTTGAAAGAATCATACTTCTTGGAGTAGTTTTAAATCACTATACTTTTTACTTAGTAAATAGAGTAGATTTGTGAAGAAGAAACTGTACTCTTACTCTGCTACATTAGGCTACAATGAGCTTGTTACTTTTCTTTTTACCTCTTTGGTATTCTACGTGTCACAGGTTTGGAAATTTGTGTTACTTGTGCTTATTTATTTTTTATTATTTTATTGATTTTATTTTTTTAAGTACTTGAATTTACCTGGATTATTTTAATTTAAGATATTTTGTAATTAATTCATTAATTTAAATTTATTTTATTAATTTGGATGAACTATAATTTGCCTAAAGATGATTATTTTGTATTTTTGTCCGTCTGATTGAATGCTTGTGTTAAAAAATAAATCAGACGTTACTGAACAGTTACTCAGTACTCAAGTACTTTTTTAATCTTACTCAAGTAATTATTTGGATGACTCCTTTTTACTTTTACTTGAGTCATATTTTTTTTAAGTAACAGCACTTTTATTGGAGTACAATTTGTTGTTAGCCTGACAAGCCAGACCCACATCCAGATGTTGGGTCTGGGAACTCCCCATTGCCTGGGCTCGATCTGAGGGGCGAGACAAACGGTTGTCTTTCAAATTCCCTCTGCACGCAATAGGATAGCACTACAACCAATCAGAGCAACGAAGAAGGTAGAGAAGCTAGCAGATAGATTAAACTTTTGCCGTATCCGGTCAGAAAAACTCTATACACTATGTGTATAGCCTGTCCAGAGTTTGTTTTTTTCCAGCTCGCAAGTCAACGGAGAGTGCCTAGACTTTTACCAGACTAGATTTTTACCTTTATCTATATATTTATTGCTATTTAAGACCACTCTTGCAAGGCAGGGCCCCCTTATATTAATTCTATGTTTTTAGCTTTTGTTTTTAGGTTGTTGTGTGGTGGTTGTTGGAGCTTGTATTGCAAGTCAAATTTCTGTGTACATGGATAATAAAGTGCTATCTATCTATCTATCTATCTATCTATCTATCTAGACTGACCCTGTCTGCAAAATAAATTTGCTGCCACTAGGGTGCGTCTAGATTTCTAGGCTAATTTTTGGCTATTCTACCCACCTCTGTCCACCACAGTACTGGCCTTCAACGAGGACTTGCAGCTGGTCGAGGCGGCCGGCTCGGCCATCTTCTACCGTCCAGGCTTACTCCTCACTCTGATCCCAGACAAGGACTTCGGCAGCTGTTATGTCGTCAACACCATCCCTGATATGCAGACCTTCGCCCTGATCGTGGTCAACAAGAGTCTCACCGACGGGGTTCATAACGGAACGCTTCCTTTGCAGAATCCACAATGGCAGGAGCTGAAAGGAACAGAGTACGTCTCGACACTTGTTGCTGTGGGGAATCAGAGCGTAATCTGGCATGCTTCCTCTAAAATGGCTGTCTACTTTTTTGGAAAGAAGGACAGTGCTTGGTTTGGGAACCCAGCGCCCGTCATCAGTAAAACCCCAGGTATGGAGCTGCAAAGCGATCGTGAGCCACACAGTTAACAGTCCGACCTCCAACGTCAAATTAAGGTTAACAGAGTCAGGAGAAACTTGTGATGAGACAAGTTGAAACTTGCAACTAATTGCAACTACTTGCAACTCCCTGCAACTACTTGCAACTACTTGCAACTACTTGCAGCTACTTCCAACTCCCTGCAACTACTTGCAACTACTTGCAGCTACTTGCAACTCCCTGCAACTACTTGCAACTACTTGCAGCTTCTTCCAACTCCCTGCAACTACTTGCAACTACTTGCAGCTACTTGCAACTCCCTGCAACTACTTGCAATGTGTCGGTCTACAGCGTTCTGAAAATTGCAAGCAATGAGACAAGACGGTATATTATCTGCTTAGAAATGACTCTCTGTACCTCCGTTCTAACTTCTGACTTTCAGGCTTTTTTTGTGGATATCATTTATTGCGACTATATTTGAGGATATGTTAGTGATAGCGAGATTCTTACTACAGTTGCATTTCTAGGGATGAAAAAGAGAATTTTTTTTCTCTGATTCTCTGCTTTGTTCTTACGCTGCTCCTTCTCTTCAGTCACTCTGTGGCATAGCCGGCCCGACCCATAAGCGAACTAAGCGGCTGCTTAGGGCCCCGTGGCTACCAGAGGGCCCCCAAGAGCGCTTGAAATGTCCCACAATAGAGCTCATAACAGAACCGGTCTATTTAAAGATAGTGTTGCTGCTAATAGGTCTCACATTAGTCTTTAAATGCTTATTTGTACATTATGAGTGCTTAAACTAATATTTACAATACACAAGTTGGTGTTACAATGTGGAGAGTCCCCAAACCAAATCTTGCTTAGGGCCCCCAAAAGTCTAGGGCCGGACCTGCTCTGTAGCTCGCTCCACCACATACCGTGCTCACGGGGGCCACAACCTTTTCACCAGCTGACAGTTTGTAACATAAAATGGATTCTGGATAATGTTTTTCTACAGTTTGTTGCTGAGTTGTAGCCTGACAAGCCAGACCCACATCCAGATGTTGAGGTCTGGGAACTCACCATTGGCAGGGCTCAATCCGAGGGGCGGGACCTCTGCACGCAATAGGATAGCGCTACAACCAACTAGAGCAACGCTAGTTCATAGATTAAACTTTGCCGTATCCGGTTGGCAAAACCCAGAACCCATCTTCCTTTTTTAAGAATGACTTCAGTGCCGTTCTTTGTTCTTCTCTCAAAGAAAAGCTGAACTCCAAGTCTTCCAGAGTTGTGGCCAAAGCCGATTCCAAAGACAGCTGTTCTCCAGCAGCAGCGGCCATCTTCTTTGTTTTCAAGTAGAGGGGAATTCACGCTGAACCGTCGCAACTCTGCCGTCATTATGTTAAGCCCCGCCCATAGACTCTATACACGATGTGATTGGCCCTTAACCAGAATTTGGTTTTTCCAGCTCGCAAAGCCAACGGAGAGTTGCTAGATGACCCTGGCTGCAAATTACATTTGCTGCCGCTAGGGTGAAAATCAGAGAGAACAACTGAATGGTTTCTGATCATATTTGCCTACTAATTTGTCTAATGTCTTTGTTCTGTTTCATCCGAAATCCCCGACAGATTTCAGGGGTTGCGTCTTGTCTCCAGAGGTCGTGAAAATCGCAGACGTGGCGGTTGGCTGGCGAGAATCCCTGAAGTACTGCAAAGACAAGGGCCTGGACCTGATCAGCTTCCCCAAGGCCCAACTCCAGAGTCACATCTACGAAAAAATCCTCCAGCTCAATAATCACACGGTGCAGGCAGTGTGGATCGGCATGCGCCGGAGCTCCCGGTCTGGCGAGTGGTACTGGCTGAATCAGCAACCGGTCAGCGCCACCAACTGGGATGAGGGGGAGCCCGGCACGATATTTGATGGCCAGTGTGTTCTCATGAGTCTGGAAACGGGCATGGACTTTGTCTGGAGTGGCAAGGACTGCTGCATGCCAGCTTATTCCATCTGCTACAAAGAACCCGTATTGTTTTGGGGTTGAGACCGAGACAAGACCGAGATTTTGAGCGTTTGAGACCAAGACAAGACCGAGACTTTGAGGTTGAGACAGAGACAAGACAGAGACTTTGAGGGGCTGACACCGAGACAAGACCGAGACTTTGACGGGCTGACACCGAGACAAGACCGAGACTTTGAGGGGTTGAGACCGAGACAAGACCGAGACTTTGAGGGGTTGAGACAGAGACAAGACTGAGACTTTGAGGGTTTCAGACCAAACAGTACCAAGACCTTGAGGGGTTGAGACAGAGACTTTGAGGGGCTGAGACCGAGACAAGACCGAGACTTTGAGGGGCTGACACGAGACAAGACCGAGACTTTGAGGGGTTGAGACCGAGACAAGACCGAGACTTTGAGGGGCTGACACCGAGACAAGACCGAGACTTTTAGGGGTTGAGACAGAGACAAGACTGAGACTTTGAGGGTTTCAGACCAAACAGTACCAAGACCTTGAGGGGTTGAGACAGAGACTTTGAGGGGCTGAGACCGAGACAAGACCGAGACTTTGAGGGGCTGACACCGAGACAAGACCGAGACTTTGAGGGGTTGAGACCGAGACAAGACCGAGACTTTGAGGGGCTGACACCGAGACAAGACCGAGACTTTGAGGGGTTGAGACTGAGACAAGACCGAGACTTTGAGGGATTGAGACAGAGACTTTGAGGGATTTAGACCCAGACAAGACTGAGACTTTGAGGGGTTAAGACCGAGACTTTGAGGGTTTGAGACCAAGACTTTGAGATTTGTGGCGGTGGCTATCTCACCAACTAGCTTATATTTAAAGGCACAGTTGTTGTTTGCTTTTGTAGCTTTATTAGACTTTATTTGTCGTGATAATAGTTTACATGACACAAAATAAATGTCAATGTTCTGGTTTGTCAGATTGTCTAAATATATACTGTACGTACACTGCTTTTTGACTTTGTTTTGGTTGATGTAATAGATAATTAGGACTTAATTGGTTGAGTCTGTGACCTGATTGGTTAAAGCAGATAATCTCCATAATGTTTTGGTCTCAATAAACTCATTTTAGTCTCTGCTACCCTGTCGTCCTTCTTTGTGTGATATTAACTAGCTGTTAGTGTTCCTCTATTCCAGTATTTCACACTAAAACACCCAAATATTGAAATGTTATTCAGTAAGAGCTCTGACTTATCTGATGTATTCTGACAAAATCAGCATAGAGCAGTTAAAGTAATGCTATTTATTTACATTTTCTCATCATTTTTAAGATGTTTTGTTGATTACGGTTCCTCCCAGTGCTACACTCTAAGAAATATCTGTGTATTAACAGTTGTATGACAGTACATTTTAACAGAAATTGTCTGTAGAGTGTGATTCATTATTTGCATTTCAAATTGGGGAATAAGAGACTTCAGTGTTGCTTAAACCTCTATTGCATGAATTCTTTTTTAAACATGGTAAAAAAACAGTCTTGACGTGTTTTTATGACTCCAGGTTGCTTAAATAATGCAAATGTAAATAAAATAAATTAAAGGGGGGTAGTTGGTAATTTGTTGCCATATGGCAACAACACGCATTCATGGAAAGTGCCAAAAAATCAATTTTTTCTTTAAAAACATGCTTTTATTGAAAAGAATACCAAACAAATTCAACTTATATTTATTAAAATGTATAGCCCAATGTGTTTAGTGTGAAATTAGTTTAGTTTTATTTGTAGTATGTGATGATTATTAATAATAACAGTGTAATAACACAGTTATATACATGCAAGAAATTCATTTACATGAATGAGTAATTAAAAAACTCAGATAATATATTAATTACAAAATGGCTGGACTAATATAATATAATAATATAATATAAATGTAATATTATTTCCTTTTGAAATATTATAAATAATTGCAAACATAGTGTCAGAGTAGCCTGCAGTAACTCAATCTGAGCCCATTAGGCTGAATGGACCCATTTCACTTCAATATTTGCATAATGTTGCTATATGGCCTCAAATTAATTTTGGTGTCTCCTATGTTTTTGTCACCTATTTTTGACATTTTCCTTCTGAAAATTAGATAAAATGCAGGTTTAATCCTCCTGATGTCCTCGGGTCAAGTGTTATCCATTTTCAAAAAGTTTCTATATCAGAAATTTGTGTTTTCTATCAATCAGATTTTCAAAAAAAATGAACCTGGAGGGATCCCTACAACGCTCTTTACAAGTAAAATAAATGATCAGTTCACTTTCAACTTCATCTTTCATTGAATTTGAGTATTTTATTCAATTTTATAGCATTTGGAGAGAAAATTGATAAAAGAATGTTGAAATAAGTGACAAAAATGTCTGAAAAATTAACAAAAATTTCAAAAAAAGTGACAAAAATGTCTGAAAAAAAAGCTTCTTAAAGGTGGTAGGGAAAAAAATCACAAAACCTTAAAAAAAAGTGCCAAAAAAACCATCAGAAGTAATGACAAATACATTTTTTTGTCGACAAAAGTGTTGACAAAGATGACAATGATAGTCAACGGGAAGACAACGCAAAGGTTAAGCAACATTTTTTGACTTTTTCCTGCTGAAAATGAGATAAAATGCAGGTTTAAGAAGCTTCAGGTTACTTCCAGGAGCAGCCGAGTCCCCGTAGAGCCCCCCCTGCACCATCCAGACCCCGAGCCCCCCCAGCAGGATGACCTTTGCCCCGAGAGCCACGGCCACGAGGACCAGCAGAGGAGTCGAGGCCCCGGTGGTGGCGTGCAGCGGCGGCGGCTGTGGCGGCACCACGTACAGCGTGGCGAGCTCCTTGCCAAGCAGGATGGAGGCGCTGCAGGAGTACTGGTGGCCCGGCCAATAATAAGTAAAATAGTAATAATAGAACGTTGAAAAAAGAGACAAAATGTCAAAAAAGTGACAAGAATGTCAAAGAAAGTGACAAAAAATTTCAAAAAAGAGGCAAAATGTCAAAAAAGTGACAAAAATGTAAAAAAAAAAAAAAAGTGACAAAAACGTTGAAGAAAGTGACAAAAAATGTCAAAAAATGTCAAAAATGTCAAAAATGACAAAAAAATGACAAAAAAATGACAAAAAAATGACAAAAATGTCCAAAAAAAAGCTTCTTAAATGTGTGTGTGGGGGAGGGAACATAAAAAAAGTGACCAAAAAAACATCGGAAGTAGTGACAAATGAACAAAAGTGTTGAATTAGACGTCCAAAACGTATTTAAAATTTTCACTGACAAAAAAACAAAAGGTGCATGGCCGAAGGGAAGACAACCCAAAGGTTAGGCAAAATTTTTTGACATTTTCCTGCTGAAAATTAGACAAAATGCTGAAGCTGAAAAAAGGGACGAAAAAAAGAGAGAAATGACTGAAAAAGCGATTAAAAGGCGATTAAAAATGCGATTAAAAGGCGATTAAAAAGCGATTAAAAAGCGATTAAAAAGGCGATTAAAAATGCGATTATAAAGCGATTAAAAAGGCGATTATCTCAGCAGGTTACTTCCAGCAGCAGCCGAGTCCCCGTAGAGCCTCCCCCTGCACCATCCAGACCCCGAGCCCCCCCAGCAGGACGACCTTTGCCCCGAGAGCCACCGCCACGAGGACCAGCAGAGGAGTCGAGGCCCCGGTGGTGGCGTGCAGCGGCGGCGGCTGTGGCGGCACCACGTACAGCGTGGCGAGCTCCTTGCCCAGCAGGATGGAGGCGCTGCAGGAGTACTGGTGGCCCGGCCAATAATAAGTAAAATAGTAATAATAGAACGTTGAAAAAAGAGACAAAATGTCAAAAAAGTGACAAAAATGTCAAAGAAAGTGACAAAAATTTCAAAAAGAGGCAAAATGTCAAAAAGTGACAAAAATGTAAAAAAAAAAAAGTGAAAAAACGTTGAAGAAAGTGACAAAAATTTTCAAAAAATGTCAAAAAATGACAAAAAAATGACAAAAATGTCCAAAAAAAAGCTTCTTAAATGTGTGTGTGGGGGAGGGAACATAAAAAAAAGTGACCAAAAAAACATCGGAAGTAGTGACAAATGAACAAAAGTGTTGAATTAGACGTCCAAAACGTATTTAAAATTTTCACTGACAAAAAAACAAAGGTGCATGGCCGAAGGGAAGACAACCCAAAGGTTAGGCAAAATTTTTTGACATTTTCCTGCTGAAAATTAGACAAAATGCTGAAGCTGAAAAAAGGGACGAAAAAAAGAGAGAAATGACTGAAAAAGCGATTAAAAGGCGATTAAAAATGCGATTAAAAAGCGATTAAAAAGGCGATTAAAAATGCGATTAAAAAGGCGATTATCTCAGCAGGTTACTTCCAGCAGCAGCCGAGTCCCCGTAGAGCCCCCCCCACCATCCAGACCCCGAGCCCCCAGCAGGACGACCTTTGCCCGAGAGCCACCGCCACGAGGACCAGCAGAGGAGTCGAGGCCCCGGTGGTGGCGTGCAGCGGCGGCGGCTGTGGCGGCACCACGTACAGCGTGGCGAGCTCCTTGCCCAGCGGGTTGGAGGCGCTGCAGGAGTACTGGTGGCCCGGCTCCACGTCTCTCAGCTGGCTGACCGTGTGGTACTGGTCCCCCGCGGTCCCCTGAGCCATCGGGACCACATCAGAACCCTCCAGCGGGTCGTCTGGGCCGAGCCACTGGACGTCCGGCAGCGGCGAGCCCTGGACCCGGCACAGCGCTCGGTAGCCCGACTGCTCGCTGCCGTCCACGGACAGAGACAGGATCTTCGGAGGAGCTGCAGCACAGACAGGAAGAGGGAGGAACTGTTTAAAGTGCCCATATTATGAAAGAAATCACTTTTTCTGGTGATTTGGGGTGTTATTTTGTGTCTCTGGTGCTTCCACACGCATACAAACTTTGAATAAATCCATCCAAAATCTGCCCGGCTTTCTACGAGCTGGCTAACCACAACCGTTAGCTCATAGTGTTAGCGTGCTAACGCTAATTCTAATGATGCGTTCTTTTTGTCTTGTAATCGCGATTAGTTGTTACGGTTAGGACAGGACGGACCCAAACGCAGAGCTCAGCACAAATCACTTCATTAGGAAAAAGGGAAAGTGAATGGGGAAGTGGGGAGGTGGATGCCAGGGAGGTGAGCACAGGCACGGGGCTGGAACCGGGAACAGGGGCACGGGGAGACCGGGTCTGAGAACTCGACGGGGAAGTACTGGAGCGCGGAGAGGCGAGAGCTGAGGCAGGCTGGTGCAGGAAACCCGTGAGGGAGGGACTGGATGGAGGAGCCAGCTGACTGGAGGCAGAGTGACGAGGAAGGTAACGACTGAAACGAAAGGACAGAAAACGGTAGTAGCTAGTAGCTTGAGTGTGACGTCACATCCGTGTCGAAATAATCGACGAATAACCGCGGATAGGCTACTGCTCTGCTTTCTGCTCCAGACTCGGCTTAAGGCCATTGTTGTCATATAGCAACCGAGCGTCTCTAGCCAATTTCAGCTGCACAAGCTCCAAAATAACTAATCAGGCGGTATTTAACTCCTAATAAGACTGTAGAGACATGTCTATAGGTAGCAGTATACAGCACTATGTTTAACTCCTAATAAGACTGTAGAGACATGTCTATAGGTAGCAGTATACAGCACTATGTTTAACTCCTAATAAGACTGTAGAGACATGCCTATAGGTAGCAGTATACAGCACTATGTTTAACTCCTAATAAGACTGTAGAGACATGTCTATAGGTAGCAGTATACAGCACTATGTTTAACTCCTAATAAGACTGTAGAGACATGCCTATAGGTAGCAGTATACAGCACTATGTTTAACTCCTAATAAGACTGTAGAGACATGCCTATAGGTAGCAGTATACAGCACTATGTTTAACTCCTAATAAGACTATAGAGACATGTCTATAGGTAGCAGTATACAGCACTATGTTTAACTCCTAATAAGACTGTAGAGACATGTCTATAGGTAGCAGTATACAGCACTATGTTTAACTCCTAATAAGACTGTAGAGACATGTCTATAGGTAGCAGTATACAGCACTATGTTTAACTCCTAATAAGACTGTAGAGACATGTCTATAGGTAGCAGTATACAGCACTATGTTTAACTCCTAATAAGAC
>NC_041336.1:3892452-3897452 GCF_004354835.1 Perca flavescens | reverse complement strand
CACTTTGACAGAGAATAACTTTACATCTGAAGCGTTTAAAGACTCTATTTGTCTGTTGTTTATTTCTAAAGAAACACGACGATGTATAAAAGGCTCCATTACCTTGTAGCTCACGTTATGGCTCCGTAGCAGAACGCTTTTATAAAAATAGGCTAACGATTGGGTCATAACCACGAGACTTACTGTCACACAGTAGAGGAATTACCGTATAGTACAGGAGAAGCTCACAGGCAGTTTGGACTTACATGAGCTGTTTAGGTTTAATTACTAATGTTAACTAGCATGTTAGTGATCAGTAATTACTAATGTTAACTAGCATGTTAGTGATCAGTAATTACTAATGTTAACTAGCATGTTAGTGATCAGTAATTACTAATGTTAACTAGCATGTTAGTGATCAGTAATTAGCCTGTGTCTATGTTATCTCCTTACATATACCTACACTCTCCGTCTCTGTAAGATTGGGAATGATTGAGATTTCTCTCGGCACAGCTACCAGAAGACTTCACACTTTCAGACACGTTGCTCACGTCACATCTACGTCTTCAAGCTCAGTTGGAGGCTGCTCAGTAACACTCAGCCAGCACCGGGAAAGAGACTTCTGATATCCTCCACTGGTCTCTGGGTCTGGTGATCCAGTTTATATATACTGTCTATGGTTAGGCCATGTGGCCCCATCGTCAAGACAGAACAGACTCAGTATCATAGTGGCTATTTCTTATACTCTACAGTAATAGATGTTTATACTTTACTGTAATAGATTTTATTTTTATTTTCTTAATTTCTTATACTCTAATAGATTTTATTTTGGTTTACATGTATTTTGTGTAATATTTACAGTATTTCAGTTTTCAGCCACAGTTTGAAAATAAGAATCAATGGAATCAATACAATTTGCTTCAAAGCATTTCTGATTCTGGATCCAAATTATTTGCAAGAAGGCAAATTTAACAACAAATGGCTCTGTCATGAAAGCTACTGTACGTACAGTAATAGGATACAGTGACAAGCAATGGTGCACTGATTCGCACTGAGTGCTGTATTTAGTATTTTGGTGTCCACTGTGTAATGGTTGATTGGAAGAGCTCACATACTTGTTTGCAAGTTCTGTTGTTTGAAGGCAAAATTAGTTTTTGTTGCATATTTTAAATGTTGTGGCACGGTTAGAGCCTTTTGCAAAACAAAATGTGTCATTTTGAGATTGAGTGCCACTGTTTCGGCCTGGGTGTTAACTGTTTTGAAAAATGTGGAGTTTGAGTTGACTGTTGCGTCAAAGCAATCAAGAAAAACTGTAACGCTCGCTTTGGACTCTTCTTACACAAGCTTATAACACTTTGGACTCTTCTTAGGCTTGCTTATAACCCTTTGGACTCTTCTTACACTCGCTTATAACACTTTGGACTCTTCTTACACTCGCTTATAACACTTTGGACTCTTCTTAGGCTTGCTTATAACCCTTTGGACTCTTCTTACACTCGCTTATAACCCTTTGGACTCTGCTTACACTCGCTTATAACACTTTGGACTCTTCTTACACTCACTTATAACCCTTTGGACTCTTCTTACACTCGCTTATAACCCTTTGGACTCTGCTTACGCTCGCTTATAACCCTTTGGACTCTTCTTACACTCGCTTATAACCCTTTGGACTCTTCTTACACTCGCTTATAACACTTTGGACTCTTCTTACACTCGCTTATAACCCTTTGGACTCTTCTTACACTCGCTTATAACTCTGTGGACTCTTCTTACACTCGGTTATAACCCTTTGGACTCTTCTTATGCTTGCTTATAACCCTTTGGACTCTTCTTACGCTCACTTATAAACCTTTGGACTCTTCTTACACTCGCTTATAACACTTTGGACTCTTCTTACACTCGCTTATAACACTTTGGACTCGTCTTACGCTCACTTATAACACTTTGGACTCTTCTTACACTCGCTTATAACCCTTGGGACTCTTCTTATGCTCGCTTATAACACTTTGGACTCTTCTTACACTCGCTTATAACACTTTGGACTCGTCTTACGCTCGCTTATAACACTTTGGACTCTTCTGAGGCATGCTTATAACCCTTTAGACCCTTCTTACACTCGCTTATAACCCATTGGACCCTTCTTACACAAGCTTATAACTTTTTGGACTCTTCTTAGACTCGCTTATAAACTTTTGGACTCTTCTTACACTCGCTTATAACACTTTGGACTCTTCTTAGGCTTGCTTATAACACTTTGGACTCTTCTTACACTCACTTATAACACTTTGGACTCTTCTTACTTTCGCCTATAACACTTCGGACTCTTCTTAGGTTCGCTTATAACACTTTGGACTCTTCTTACACTCGCTTATGACCCTTTGGACTCTTCTTACGCTCGCTTATAACCGTTTGGACTCTTCTTACACTCGCTTATAACCCTTTGGACTCTGCTTACGCTCGCTTATAACCCTTTGGACTCTTCTTACACTCGCTTATAACCCTTTGGACTCTGCTTACACTCGCTTATAGCACTTTGGACTCTTCTTACACTCGCTTATAACACTTTGGACCCTTCTTACACTCGCTTATAACCCTTTGGACTCTTCTTACACTCGCTTGTAACCCTTTGGACTCTTCTTAAACTCGCTTATAACACTTTGGACTCTTCTTACGCTCACTTATAACCCTTTGGACTCTTCTTACATTGCTTATAACACTTTGGACTCGTCTTACGCTTGCTTATAACACTTTGGACTCTTCTTACGCTCGCTTATAACCCTTTGGACTCTTCTTACGCTCGCTTATAACACTTTGGACTCTTCTTACGCTCGCTTATAACCCTTTAGACCCTTCTTACACAAGCTTATAACCCATTGGACCCTTCTTACACAAGCTTATAACTTTTTGGACTCTTCTTACACTCGCTTATAACACTTTGGACTCTTCTTAGGCTTCCTTATAACACTTTGGACTCTTCTTACACTCACTTATAACACTTTGGACTCTTCTGACGCTCACCTATAACACTTCGGACTCTTCTTAGGTTCGCTTATAACCCTTTGGACTCTTCTTACACTCGCTCATAACCCTTTGGACCCTTCTAACACTCGCTTATAACCCTTTGGACTCTTCTTACACTCGCTTATAACCCTTTGGACTCTTCTTAGACTCGCTTATAACACTTTGGACCCTTCTTACACTCGCTTATAACCCTTTGGACTCTTCTTACACTCGCTTATAACACTTTGGACTCTTCTAAAGCACGCTTATAACACTTTGGACTCTTCTTACACTTGCTCATAACACTTTGGACTCTTCTAAGGCTCGCTTATAACACTTTGGACTCTTCTTACACTCGCTTATAACCCTTTGGACTCTTCTTACGCTCCCTTATAACTCTTTGGATGCTTGCTTTTAATGCTTTGGACACTAGCTCGGGACGTTTTAGACGCTGGTGTTCGCATTCAGTGACTACAGCTCCCATGATGCCTTGAGAGTGTGCTGTTACCATTTTAAAAGGATCTCCTGAAGTCTTAGCCCGAGCTGTAGTTGCCTGTTTTTATTTGGACTCTTCTTAAACTCGCTTATAACACTTTGGACTCTTCTTACGCTCACTTATAACCCTTTGGACTCTTCTTACATTGCTTATAACACTTTGGACTCGTCTTACGCTTGCTTATAACACTTTGGACTCTTCTTACGCTCGCTTATAACCCTTTGGACTCTTCTTACGCTCGCTTATAACACTTTGGACTCTTCTAACGCTCGCTTATAACCTTTTAGACCCTTCTTACACAAGCTTATAACCCATTGGACCCTTCTTACACAAGCTTATAACTTTTTGGACTCTTCTTACACTCGCTTATAACACTTTGGACTCTTCTTAGGCTTCCTTATAACACTTTGGACTCTTCTTACACTCACTTATAACACTTTGGACTCTTCTTACGCTCACCTATAACACTTCAGACTCTTCTTAGGTTCGCTTATAACCCTTTGGACTCTTCTTACACTCGCTCATAACCCTTTGGACCCTTCTAACACTCGCTTATAACCCTTTGGACTCTTCTTACACTCGCTTATAACCCTTTGGACTCTTCTTAGACTCGCTTATAACACTTTGGACCCTTCTTACACTCGCTTATAACCCTTTGGACTCTTCTTACACTCGCTTATAACACTTTGGACTCTTCTTAGGCTCGCTTATAACACTTTGGACTCTTCTTACACTTGCTTATAACACTTTGGACTCTTCTAAGGCTCGCTTATAACACTTTGGACTCTTCTTACACTCACTTATAACCCTTTGGACTCTTCTTACACTCCCTTATAACTCTTTGGATGCTTGCTTTTAATGCTTTGGACACTAGCTTTGGACGTTTTAGACGCTGGTGTTCGCATTCAGTGACTACAGCTCCCATGATGCCTTGAGAGTGTGCTGTTACCATTTTAAAAGGATCTCCTGAAGTTTTAGCCCGAGCTGTAGTTGCCTGTTTTTATTCTCTCCTGTAGTTCGGTGTTCCTGACGGAGGCTGCAGGTTAAATTATTCAGGAAAGCTCTGAGAGCATTTCAGTAAATTCAGGAAGCTGATGTCATGCTGACTCATTGTGTTCCACTCAGACAACAGATCATCAGTAATGTAAACAGTGAATATGAGGGAAACAGCCAGAAATGCATCCTGTCAAAACTTAAAACTATCAAAAAATCCCAATTTAATGCTGAACTAGTTCAACCCTCGTGTTGTCTTCTCGTCGACATCCAACTTTTTCTTCTTACACTCGCTTATAACTCTTTGGACTCTTCTTACACTCGCTTATAACCCTTGGGACTCTTCTTATGCTCGCTTATAACACTTTGGACTCTTCTTACACTCGCTTATAACACTTTGGACTCGTCTTACGCTCGCTTATAACACTTTGGACTCGTCTTACGCTCGCTTATAACACGTTGGACTCTTCTTATGCTCGCTTATAACCCTTTGGACTCTTCTTAGGCATGCTTATGCCTAAGAAACAGCCAG
>NC_041336.1:3869952-3887452 GCF_004354835.1 Perca flavescens | reverse complement strand
ATTAGATTTTTGTCTTGAAGGTATTTAATCCTTTCTTTAATCCTAAATTTGTATTCTGCAATATCATTCACTAAAGCTTTGATATAACTTATCTATAAGCGAATCACACAAATTGGAGTTGGATAGTATCTGGCTTTTTGGGCCAGACCAGAACTGGTCAACAGTCACACTTTTTCCTACAGTCTCTAAATCCACTTGATGTGTATCTAAATCCACTTTCACAGTCTGTAAATCCACTTTTCAGTCTCTAAATCCACTTTTCAGTCTCTAAATCCACTTGTTGTGTATTTAAATCCACTTTCACAGTCTCTAAATCCACTTTTTCAGTCTCTAAATCCACTTTTCAGTCTCTAAATCCACTTTTCAGTCTCTATATCCACTTTTTTAGTCTCTAAATCCACTTTTTCAGTCTCTAAAGCCACTTGATGTGTATCTAAATCCGCCTTTTCAGTCTCTAAATCCACTTTTCAGTATCTAAATCCACTGTTTTAGTCTCTAAATCCACTTTTCAGTCTCTAAATCCACTTTTCAATATCTACATCCACTTTTCAGTCTCTAAATCCACTTTTCAGTCTCTAAATCCACTTATTTTGTCTCTAAATCCACTTTTCAGTCTCTAAATTCACTTTACCTGTCTCTAAATCCACTCTTTCAGTCTCTAAATCCACATATTTTGTCTCTAAATCCACTTTTCAGTATCTAAATCCACTTTTTCAGTCTTTAAATCCACTTTTTCAGTCTCTAAATCCATTTTCACAGTCACTAAATCCACTTATTTTGTCTTTAAATCCACTTTTTCAGTCTCTAAATCCACTTTTTCAGTCTCTATGTCCACTTATTTTGTCTCTAAATCCACTTTTAAGTCTCTAAATCCACCTGTTTTGTCTCTAAATGCATTTTTTTGTCTATGTTTTGCAGTCACTGTTCAGCACTTTGAATTGCTGAATTTGTTATAATTGAAAGCTGCTATATAGGCTGCTAATTCAAGCTTGAAGCTTGAAGCTTCAAGCTTGATTGATAGAGAGCTTGATTGATAACGGTCTCTTTTATCTTGAAATCTCTCTCCGGAAGTCGGCGTGTTTATCCGGTTTACCTTGACACGGGTGTGACGCGCCATCCCGACGGCCGATCACTAACTAACGTTATCCCAGTCGACTGTGCCGCTGTGTAGCAGTTTAACCCGTGTTGTTGTTTTTTTGAACATTGTAAACATCATATATTTCTCTATATTTCAACATGTCGCACACCGTCATCACCACGACGACGACAACGAGGACGTCCGCAGACGGCGTCCTGAACACGGGCTACACCCGCACCATCCCGGGACTGCTGAAGATCGGGCAGATGGTGAGCAAACATCAGGTTAACACGGGTTTTACCCGAGCGTATCAGGGTATTCGTTCACACCGACATAGCCGGGTTGGGTTGGCTAACGTTAGCCGTTAGTTTCAGCGCTAACATGTAGTTTATATGGAGGCTGAGACTTGACCTTTTAAGGAAAGGTATTAAATCCGTGATTATTTAAATGGACCCTGGTGGCTAGTGGTGGTGAAGTCATTATCTGTATTTAGTCCAACTGTTGCCTTGTTTTTAACACATCACACACACTGACACTGTACACAGGCGGACAGTAACCAAATACTGTTACCCGAGTAAAGTGCTGTGCTCCTTTCTACTTGTACTCCACTGTAAATATTGTACTTCTGCTGCTCTACATGTGTCTGACGACTGTAGTTACTGTGATTAAAATGTGGTATTGTGAGATTTGATTTGATCTTTTATATTTATCTCGAACAATCAGCATGCTGTAAGAGAAGAAAAGGAAATACAACTCAATAACAATCTGATTAACAAGAAGAAGTAGAGCTGTGTGACCAAATATCGCGATATTTTTTACCATGTACATCAGTGTCTATTGCAGAGATATTGTAGGGTTGACTTTTGGTATTTACACAAAATGTGTGTGTGTGTGTTCTGTGTGTGTTCAGTGTTTGTGTGTGTGTGTGTGTCTGTGCTCTGTGTGTGTGTGTGTGTCTATGTCTGTGTTTGGCTCGTGTGTGTGTGTGTGTGTGTGTGTTAAGTGTGTGTCTGTGTGGCGCGTGTGTTTGTCTGTGCTCTTTGTGTGTGTGTCTTGTGTGTCTTGTGTGTCTGTGTGTGTGTGTGTGTGTATGTCTGTGTGTCTGGCGTGTGTGTGTGTGTGTTCACTGTGTGTTCACTGTGTGTGTCTGTGTGTGTCTGTGTGTGTCTGTGTGTGTGTGTGTGTGTGTGTGTGTGTGTGTGTGTGTGTGTGTGTGTGTGTGTGTGTGTGTATGTGTTCACTGTGTGTGTCTTTGTGCGTGTGTCTGGCGTCTGTGTGTGTTAAGTGTTTGTGTGTGTGTTCTGTGTATGTGTGTGTGTCTGTGTGTGTGTGTGTCTGTGTTCTGTGTGTGTTCACTGTGTGTGTGTGTGTGTGTTTTCTCTGTGTGTGTGTCTGGCGTGTTCTGTGTGAGTGTGTGTTCACTGTGTGTGTTTGTGTATCTGTGTGCGTGTGTCTGGCGTCTGTGTGTGTTAAGTGTTTGTGTGTGTGTTCTGTGTGTGTGTGTGTGTGTGTGTGTGTGTGTTCTGTGTGTGTTCACTCTGTGTGTGTGTGTGTGTGTGTGTGTGTGTGTGTGTTCTCTGTGTGTGTGTGTGTCTGGCGTGCTCTGTGTGAGTGTGTGTTCACTGTGTGTGTTTGTGTGCGTGTGTGTTAAGTGTGTGTGTCTGTGTGTTAAGTGTGTGTGTCTGTATGTGTGTGTGTGTTCTCTGTGTTCTGTGTGAGTGTGTGGTGTGTGTGTGTGTGTGTGTATGTTAAGTGTGTGTCTGTGTGGCGCGTGTGTTTGTCTGTGCTCTTTTGTGTGTGTGTGTGTGTGTGTGTGTGTGTGTGTGTGTATGTCTGTGTGTCTGGCGTGTGTGTGTGTGTGTTCACTGTGTGTGTGTGTGTGTGTGTGTGTGTGTGTGTGTGTGTGTGTGTGTGTGTGTTCACTGTGTGTGTCTTTGTGCGTGTGTCTGGCGTCTGTGTGTGTTAAGTGTTTGTGTGTGTGTCTGTGTTCTGTGTGTGTTCACTGTGTGTGTGTGTGTGTTTTCTCTGTGTGTGTGTCTGGCGTGTTCTGTGTGAGTGTGTGTTCACTGTGTGTGTTTGTGTATCTGTGTGCGTGTGTCTGGCGTCTGTGTGTGTTAAGTGTTTCTGTGTGTGTGTGTGTGTGTGTGTCTGTGTTCTGTGTTCTGTGTGTGTTCTCTGTGTGTGTGTGTGTCTGGCGTGCTCTGTGTGAGTGTGTGTTCACTGTGTGTGTTTGTGTGCGTGTGTGTTAAGTGTGTGTGTCTGTATGTGTGTGTGTGTTCTCTGTGTTCTGTGTGAGTGTGTGTTTGTGTATCTGTGTGCATGTGTGTGTGTGTTAAGTGTGTGTGTGTGTGTGTGTGTGTGTCTGCCGTGTGTTTTCTCTGTGTGTGTGTGTGTGTGTGTGTGTGTGTGTGTGTGTGTGTGTGTGTGTGTGTGTGTGTGTGTGTGTGTGTGTGTGTGTGTGTGTGTGTGTGTGTGTCTGTGTTCTGTGTGTGTGTGTGTTCAGTGTGGATCAACTGAATTGATTAGACCTGAGGAATGTCTTTAAGTTCCATTCATTCAGTTTAGATACAGCCCGGATGCTGTGACTAAAAGCTTAATATACTAATTAGGGAAAACCCTGAGCTGGATTTCGGTTAATGGCCATCGACGGTACAGCAGCATTTCCTGCAGCGTGTGTCTCCAGGCGAGGCACCTCTTCTTTAAAACTGCAGGAAATCCTGTCGTTCCATCGATAACTGAGACAACTACCCACGCTACAAGAAGACCACAATGTCAGTAGAGCTGCAACTATCAGTGAATGACTCCATTATTCCATCCACAGAAAAATAAATCAGCAGCTACTTTTCATAATCAATTTATATAATACTTTAGTGTGTATAGAGCCAGCATATCTCCACCAGACTCCATGTAAATAATCAGGACTTTTAGCGTGTATAGAGCCAGCATATCTCCACCAGACTCCATGTAAATAATCAGGACTTTTAGCGTGTATAGAGCCAGCATATCTCCACCAGACTCCATGTAAATAATCAGGACTTTTAGCGTATATAGAGCCAGCATATCTCCACCAGACTCCATGTAAATAATCAGGACTTTTAGTGTGTATAGAGCCAGCATATCTCCACCAGACTCCATGTAAATAATCAGGACTTTTAGCGTGTATAGAGCCAGCATATCTCCACCAGACTCCATGTAAATAATCAGGACTTTTAGCGTGTATAGAGCCAGCATATCTCCACCAGACTCCATGTAAATAATTAGGACTTTTAGCGTGTATAGAGCCAGCATATTTCCACCAGACTCCATGTAAATAATCAGGACTTTTAGCGTGTATAGAGCCAGCATATCTCCACATGTAAATGGGTGAATTAAGAGTTTATTTCAACCAAACCAGAGTGGTGATTGTTGGAACAGTGAAAAGATGAACCAAGACGGCTTTTCATAGTTTTATTTAGTTTCTGTCGACTTTGAATGAAGTGTGTTTTACGATGATAAAAGTCCTGATTATTTACCTGGAGTTTGGTGATGGTGATTTCTGGGCTGTTTCATGTTAAACTTAATCTTACTCTTTAACTAAAAGGTCTATCTCTGTACGGATCCTTTCCATAATGTTGTCAGACTATGGAGTTAGAATCATGCCAAAACCTCACACACACACAAAACGTGTTTTACTCACGCCCAACGATTCACAAACAAACTCAGTGTGGTTTGCAAATACAAAAAATCATTCACAAACTAATGCATTTTGTTCTGCAAATAAGAAACCTACCTATCAAACAAATACAGTATGTTTTACACATACAAAAACGTATTTCTTCAATGACCTGCAATACAAACCTGCAAAATATCCTGCAAGTACAAACTGAAATCTTTCAAGTACAAAAAAAATCCTACAAGTACAAAAAAAAATCCTTCAAGTACAAAACAAATTCTACAAGTACAAAAAACTGTCACGGGACTTTTGGCACTAACTTTCCACCTTGCTGATCCACACACAAATGCAGGTAAATTTTCTAACAAATGTCGCACTCCACAACAGCAGGTGGCGCTGTTAAGTCAATGTAAGCCTACCAGGACCATAGATATATACACGCGGATTATTTTAAATGTTATTATGGTTCATAACATACTGGAACAAAGCTGAGCAACGTGTTGTTGCTGATGACAAAACCACTGATTATATATATGTATATTGAAGCGATGCTGGCGTTAAAGACCTGCTGATCGTTGTCTGATTCTCTGAAATGAATGCCCGCATTGCATTGTGGGAAATCGGCTTTGCATGCGCCCAACTCTGATCATATCGTGTTCTGTCTTACAGCCTACTGTAATATTTCACCAGTAATAAGACCAAAATAATATTATTAAAGTAAAGAAATGCATACTATGATAATATCTACATATATGTTACTAGATGTAGTGTTATAGTTTAAAAAATATCAAAACAACAAAGCAGCTTCCCTTGCCGAAATAGACCGAAATAATAACATTAAAAGAAATACAATTAAACCATGATAAGATCTGGTGAATAAATGTTGATTAACACAGCGGTTATTGGGCTAAAAATACCAATAACAGCTTCTCTGTACAGAAATAAACGTGCTGTGATCAGGGACTCTGTGCGTAGACCACGGATGATGATGTCATTGACCTACATGCATCGCATCCGTGGGCCCGTCACAGAATATTTGGCGAATCTGTGAAACTGGCACAGTTTTAGAGTTAAGGGGCTGTGTTTATTTCACAGAACTCTGTGAGACCGGCAGCCTGTAGGCTACTACGAAGCAAGATCAACATGCTGGATGTCTTCAGTTACCCGGCTTCACCTAACCTAACAACCGCAAGCCGATTTCCCACAATGCAATGCCGGCATTCATTTCAGAGAATCAGACAACAATCAGCGGGTCTTTAACGCCAGCATCGCTTCAATATACATATATATAATCAGTGGTTTAGTCATCAGCAACAACACGTTGCTCAGTTTTGTTCCAGTAAGTTATGAACCATAATAACATTTAAAATAATCTGCGTTTATATATCTATGGTCCTGGTAGGCTTAAATTAACTTAACATCGCCACCTGCTGTTGTGGAGTGCGAATTACAGGACATTTGTTAGAAAATGTACCTGCATTTGTGTGTGGATCAGCAAAGTTAGTGCCAAAAGTCACGTGACAGTTTTTTGTACTTGTAGAATTTGTTTTGTACTTGTAGGATTTTTTTTTGTACTTGAAGGATTTTCTTTTGTACTTGAAGGATTTTAGTTTGTACTTGCAGGATATTTTTTGTCATTGAAGAAATACGTTTTTGTATGTGTAAAACATACTGTATTTGTTTGATAGGTAGGTTTCTTATTTGCAGAACAAAATGCATTAGTTTGTGAATGATGTTTTGTATTTGCAAACCACACTGAGTTTGTTTGTGAATCGTTGGGCGTGAGTAAAACACGTTTTGTGTGTGTGTGAGGTTTTGGCATGATTCTAACTCCATATTGGACACTTAGAACAATAATCTGAGTCTGTCAGCAGCAACAACAGAACTTTTAGTGGATGCTGACTGTTGCTGAACATTTGTCCTGTAGGCTTACATTACATCTTGGTTCTTCGTCAATACTGAACCAGTTAAAAGATTGTTGTTCCCATTAGCAGGGTTTCCGCGGTGTCTTAAAAACTAAAAAGTATTGTGTTGTAGGTCTTAAATAATTTTAAACCAGTTTTAATGTTCCTACCTAACACTTTTGTTTTTGTCCTCATTTTTCATGATCTGAACTCAAAGATCTAAGACTTTTTCTACGTACACAAAAGGCTTATTTCTCTGAAATATTGTTCACCAATCTGTCTAAATCTGTGTCAGTAATCCATCCACCTCACAGCTGTGGCATATCACGATGCTGATTAGACAGCAGGATTGTTGCACAGGTGTGACTTAGGCTGGACACAATAAAATGTGTGTGTGTGTGTGTGTGTGTGTGTGTTAAGGCTCAACCATCTCTCTCTCTCTCTGGACCTGACTTCAGTTCGTAGTCGTAACCGACTTGAGTGGTCAAATGCTCACATTGGATTGAGTCTGGCACTCTGGTTTTCGGACCCCTTCCCCCCAATACAGTAAAATTGCACATTTTATTGTGGCCAGCCTAAGGCACACCTGTGCAATTATCATGCTGTCTAATCGGAAGGAAGGTAGGCAGGCAGGCAGGCAGGCAGGCAGGCAGGCAGGCAGGCAGGCAGGGTTCAGGGTTTTTTTGTGTAACAGGTTGTGTGTGTGTGTGTGTGTGTTTCCTGTTAGCTGGCGCTGCTCGTGGCCTTCCTGTGCGTGCACTGCGTCTACGGTTGGCCCAGCTGGGCGGCCATGCAGTTCTTCGAGGTGGTGGTGCTGTGGTTCCTCATCGCCTTCTTCATCTTCTTCCTCATGCACCTGTTCAGGCTGCAGGCCAGGATGCCCTGCATCAACTGGCCGCTGACGGTGAGTCGGAACACCTTTCCACAGCCGTGTGTGTGTGTGTGTGTGTGTGTGTGTGTGTGTGTGTGTGTGTGTGTGTGTGTGTGTGTGTGTGTGTGTGTGTGTGTGTGTGTGTGTGTGTGTGTGTGCGCATTTTTGAAAGACATTTTTTAAAATCCATTTTGTTTCCTAGAATCTGTCTATCATTTTCTAAATCTAAATATTTTCTACAGCTGTTCAGTGAAATTCAGAAGATGAACACACACACAGAACACACGCACAGAACACAAACACCTACTGAACACACACACTACACGCACACGCACACAGAGGAGCAGAAAAAGTAATACTTCTAGAATCACAATAAATGAAATCCAGTGGTATAAATCCACTCGGCTCCCATGTATCGGGGGGGAATGGAATCGGGACAGAAGCATATGGTCCCGGCCCCAGTGAGCGTGTGTGAAATATTAAAGCTCCAGGCTGCAGAGTTAAAATCAGACCGCGTGCTGATCTCACTTCTGCATCGCAGTGAACATGGCTCTGTGTTTGACCCCCAGTGTTACTTAACTGCACGTCTGAAACTTCTCCGGCTTCTTCTACGGTACCGATACCTAAAAATCAGTTCCGGTACCAAACGGTACCTTTTTTCGGTACGTTCCCTTTGTAATAGCAAAAAAATAATTTCAGTTGTAAAAATAATATCAATTCTATTTACTGAGAACATTCTATTTACTGTTTACTGAGAACATTCTATTTACTTAGAACATTCTATTTACTGAGAACATTCTATTTACTGAGAACATTCTATTTACTGAGAACATTCTATTTACTGAGAACATTCTATTTACTGAGAACATTCTGTTTACTGAGAACATTCTATTTACTGAGAAATAGAGAACATTCTATTTACTGAGAACATTTTATTTACTTAGAACATTCTATTTACTGTTTACTGAGAACATTCTATTTACTTGGAACATTCTGTTTACTTAGAACATTCTGTTTACTTAGAACATTCTGTTTACTGAGAACATTCTGTTTACTGAGAACATTCTATTTACTGAGGACATTCTATTTACTGAGAACATTCTATTTACTGAGAACATTCTATTTACTAAGAACAGTCTATTTACTGAGAACATTCTATTTACTTAAAACATTCTATTTACTTAGAACATTCTATTTACGGAGAACATTCTATTTACTTAGATCATTCTATTTACTTAGAACATTCTATTTACTGTTTACTGAGAACATTCTATTTACTGAGAAATAGAGAACATTCTATTTACTGAGAATATTTTATTTACTTAGAACATTCTATTTACTGTTTACTGAGAACATTCTATTTACTTAGAACATTCTGTTTACTTAGAACATTCTGTTTACTGAGAACATTCTGTTTACTGAGAACATTCTATTTACTGAGGACATTCTATTTACTGAGAACATTCTATTTACTGAGAACATTCTATTTACTAAGAACAGTCTATTTACTGAGAACATTCTATTTACTTAAAACATTCTATTTACTTAGAACATTCTATTTACGGAGAACATTCTATTTACTTAGATCATTCTATTTACTTAGAACATTCTATTTACTGTTTACTGAGAACATTCTATTTACTGAGAAATAGAGAACATTCTATTTACTGAGAATATTTTATTTACTTAGAACATTCTATTTACTTAGAACATTCTGTTTACTGAGAACATTCTGTTTACTGAGAACATTCTGTTTACTTAAAACATTCTATTTACTGAGAACATTCTATTTACTGAGAACATTCTATTTACTTAGAACATTTTACACATAAAACACAAACAAAACTAAAAATTAAACACCTGCCTCTCCCTTCCCAAACCTCTATAACCTATTAAATCAAATAGTTATTAATTTCTTACACTGCACTGTAACCTTTTTTCTTGTATTTGCATATTGTTCTATGTTTGATCATGTGTTACATGATCGTTTTTAATTCCTCTTTAATGTTTAATTTTAAGCACTTTGAATTGCCTTGTTGCTGAAATGTGCTGTGGAAATAAAGTTGCCTTGCCTCACAACCTCAGCCTGTCAGTCAGTCCCCAGGGCTATTAGACCAACAACCTCAGCCTGTCAGTCATTCCCCAGGGCTATTAGACCAACAACCTCAGCCGGTCAGTCAGTCCCCAGGGCTATTAGACCAACAACCTCAGCCTGTCAGTCATTCCCCAGGGCTATTAGACCAACAACCTCAGCCGGTCAGTCAGTCCCCAGGGCTATTAGACCAACAACCTCAGCCTGTCAGTCATTCCCCAGGGCTATTAGACCAACAACCTCAGCCTGTCAGTCAGTCATTCCCCAGGGCTATTAGACCAACAACCTCAGCCTGTCAGTCATTCCCCAGGGCTGTTAGACCAACAACCTCAGCCTGTCAGTCAGTCATTCCCCAGGGCTATTAGACCAACAACCTCAGCCTGTCAGTCATTCCCCAGGGCTATTAGACCAACAACCTCAGCCTGTCAGTCAGTCATTCCCCAGGGCTATTAGACCAACACCCTCAGCCTGTCAGTCAGTCCCCAGGGCTATTAGACCAACAACCTCAGCCTGTCTGTCAGTCAGTCCCCAGGGCTATTAGACCAGCAACCTCAGCCTGTCAGTCAGTCCCCAGGGCTATTAGACCAACAACCTCAGCCTGTCAGTCATTCCCCAAGGCTATTAAACCAACAACCTCAGCCTGTCAGTCAGTCCCCAGGGCTATTAGACCAACAACCTCAGCCTGTCTGTCAGTCAGTCCCCAGGGCTATTAGACCAGCAACCTCAGCCTGTCAGTCAGTCCCCAGGGCTATTAGACCAACAACCTCAGCCTGTCAGTCAGTCCCCAGGGCTATTAGACCAACAACCTCAGCCTGTCAGTCAGTCCCCAGGGCTATTAGACCAACAACCTCAGCCTGTCAGTCAGTCCCCAGGGCTATTAGACCAACAACCTCAGCCTGTCAGTCAGTCCCCAGGGCTATTAGACCAACAACCTCAGCCGGTCAGTCAGTCTGTCCCCAGGGCTATTAGACCAACAACCTCAGCCTGTCAGTCAGTCCCCAGGGCTATTAGACCAACAACCTCAGCCTGTCAGTCAATCCCCCAGGGCTATTAGACCAACAACCTCAGCCTGTCAGTCAGTCATTCCCCAGGGCTATTAGACCAACAACCTCAGCCTGTCAGTCATTCCCCAGGGCTATTAGACCAACACCCTCAGCCTGTCAGTCAGTCCCCAGGGCTATTAGACCAACAACCTCAGCCTGTCTGTCAGTCAGTCCCTAGGGCTGTTAGACCAGCAACCTCAGCCTGTCAGTCAGTCCCCAGGGCTATTAGACCAACAACCTCAGCCTGTCAGTCATTCCCCAGGGCTATTAGACCAACAACCTCAGCCTGTCTGTCAGTCAGTCCCCAGGGCTATTAGACCAACAACCTCAGCCTGTCAGTCAATCCCCAGGGCTATTAGACCAACAACCTCAGCCTGTCAGTCAGTCCCCAGGGCTATTAGACCAGCAACCTCAGCCTGTCAGTCAGTCCCCAGGGCTATTAGACCAACAACCTCAGCCTGTCAGTCAATCCCCCAGGCTATTAGACCAACACCCTCAGCCTGTCAGTCAGTCCCCAGGGCTATTAGACCAACAACCTCAGCCTGTCTGTCAGTCATTGCCCAGGGCTATTAGACCAACAACCTCAGCCTGTCAGTCAGTCATTCCCCAGGGCTATTAGACCAACAACCTCAGCCTGTCAGTCAGTCCCCAGGGCTATTAGACCAGCAACCTCAGCCTGTCAGTCATTCCCCAGGGCTATTAGACCAACAACCTCAGCCTGTCAGTCAGTCATTCCCCAGGGCTATTAGACCAACAACCTCAGCCTGTCAGTCATTCCCCAGGGCTATTAGACCAACACCCTCAGCCTGTCAGTCAGTCCCCAGGGCTATTAGACCAACAACCTCAGCCTGTCTGTCAGTCAGTCCCCAGGGCTATTAGACCAGCAACCTCAGCCTGTCAGTCAGTCCCCAGGGCTATTAGACCAACAACCTCAGCCTGTCAGTCATTCCCCAGGGCTATTAGACCAACAACCTCAGCCTGTCTGTCAGTCAGTCCCCAGGGCTATTAGACCAACAACCTCAGCCTGTCAGTCAATCCCCAGGGCTATTAGACCAACAACCTCAGCCTGTCAGTCAGTCCCCAGGGCTATTAGACCAGCAACCTCAGCCTGTCAGTCAGTCCTCAGGGCTATTAGACCAACAACCTCAGCCTGTCAGTCAATCCCCCAGGGCTATTAGACCAACACCCTCAGCCTGTCAGTCAGTCCCCAGGGCTATTAGACCAGCAACCTCAGCCTGTCAGTCAGTCCCCAGGGCTATTAGACCAACAACCTCAGCCTGTCAGTCATTCCCCAGGGCTATTAGACCAACAACCTCAGCCTGTCTGTCAGTCAGTCCCCAGGGCTATTAGACCAACAACCTCAGCCTGTCAGTCAATCCCCAGGGCTATTAGACCAACAACCTCAGCCTGTCAGTCAGTCCCCAGGGCTATTAGACCAGCAACCTCAGCCTGTCAGTCAGTCCCCAGGGCTATTAGACCAACAACCTCAGCCTGTCAGTCAATCCCCCAGGGCTATTAGACCAACACCCTCAGCCTGTCAGTCAGTCCCCAGGGCTATTAGACCAACAACCTCAGCCTGTCTGTCAGTCATTGCCCAGGGCTATTAGACCAACAACCTCAGCCTGTCAGTCAGTCATTCCCCAGGGCTATTAGACCAACAACCTCAGCCTGTCAGTCAGTCCCCAGGGCTATTAGACCAGCAACCTCAGCCTGTCAGTCATTCCCCAGGGCTATTAGACCAACAACCTCAGCCTGTCAGTCATTCCCCAGGGCTATTAGACCAACACCCTCAGCCTGTCAGTCAGTCCCCAGGGCTATTAGACCAACAACCTCAGCCTGTCTGTCAGTCAGTCCCCAGGGCTATTAGACCAGCAACCTCAGCCTGTCAGTCAGTCCCCAGGGCTATTAGACCAACAACCTCAGCCTGTCAGTCATTCCCCAGGGCTATTAGACCAGCAACCTCAGCCTGTCAGTCATTCCCCAGGGCTATTAGACCAACAACCTCAGCCTGTCAGTCATTCCCCAGGGCTATTAGACCAACAACCTCAGCCTGTCTGTCAGTCAGTCCCCAGGGCTATTAGACCAACAACCTCAGCCTGTCAGTCAATCCCCAGGGCTATTAGACCAACAACCTCAGCCTGTCAGTCAGTCCCCAGGGCTATTAGACCAGCAACCTCAGCCTGTCAGTCAGTCCCCAGGGCTATTAGACCAACAACCTCAGCCTGTCAGTCAATCCCCCAGGGCTATTAGACCAACACCCTCAGCCTGTCAGTCAGTCCCCAGGGCTATTAGACCAACAACCTCAGCCTGTCTGTCAGTCATTGCCCAGGGCTATTAGACCAACAACCTCAGCCTGTCAGTCAGTCATTCCCCAGGGCTATTAGACCAACAACCTCAGCCTGTCAGTCAGTCCCCAGGGCTATTAGACCAGCAACCTCAGCCTGTCAGTCATTCCCCAGGGCTATTAGACCAACAACCTCAGCCTGTCAGTCAGTCATTCCCCAGGGCTATTAGACCAACAACCTCAGCCTGTCAGTCATTCCCCAGGGCTATTAGACCAACACCCTCAGCCTGTCAGTCAGTCCCCAGGGCTATTAGACCAACAACCTCAGCCTGTCTGTCAGTCAGTCCCCAGGGCTATTAGACCAGCAACCTCAGCCTGTCAGTCAGTCCCCAGGGCTATTAGACCAACAACCTCAGCCTGTCAGTCATTCCCCAGGGCTATTAGACCAACAACCTCAGCCTGTCTGTCAGTCAGTCCCCAGGGCTATTAGACCAACAACCTCAGCCTGTCAGTCAATCCCCAGGGCTATTAGACCAACAACCTCAGCCTGTCAGTCAGTCCCCAGGGCTATTAGACCAGCAACCTCAGCCTGTCAGTCAGTCCTCAGGGCTATTAGACCAACAACCTCAGCCTGTCAGTCAATCCCCAGGGCTATTAGACCAACACCCTCAGCCTGTCAGTCAGTCCCCAGGGCTATTAGACCAACAACCTCAGCCTGTCTGTCAGTCATTCCCCAGGGCTATTAGACCAACAACCTCAGCCTGTCTGTCAGTCAGTCCCCAGGGCTATTAGACCAGCAACCTCAGCCTGTCAGTCAGTCCCCAGGGCTATTAGACCAACAACCTCAGCCTGTCAGTCATTCCCCAAGGCTATTAAACCAACAACCTCAGCCTGTCAGTCAGTCCCCAGGGCTCTTAGACCAACAACCTCAGCCTGTCAGTCAATCCCCCAGGGCTATTAGACCAACAACCTCAGCCTGTCAGTCAGTCATTCCCCAGGGCTATTAGACCAGCAACCTCAGCCTGTCAGTCAGTCCCCAGGGCTATTAGACCAACAACCTCAGCCTGTCAGTCATTCCCCAGGGCTATTAGACCAACAACCTCAGCCTGTCAGTCAGTCATTCCCCAGGGCTATTAGACCAACACCCTCAGCCTGTCAGTCAGTCCCCAGGGCTATTAGACCAACAACCTCAGTCTGTCTGTCAGTCAGTCCCCAGGGCTATTAGACCAGCAACCTCAGCCTGTCAGTCAGTCATTCCCCAGGGCTATTCGACCAGCAACCTCAGCCTGTCAGTCAGTCCCCAGGGCTATTCGACCAGCAACCTCAGCCTGTCAGTCAGTCCCCAGGGCTATTAGACCAACAACCTCAGCCTGTCAGTCAATCCCCCCAGGGCTATTAGACCAACAACCTCAGCCTGTCAGTCAGTCCCCAGGGCTATTAGACCAACAACCTCAGCCTGTCTAGTGTAAACAAGCTGGCAGTATGTTGTCGTGCAGCCTGGATAACCATATCTGTTGTTTTGTGGTTACGAGAAGCTTATCAGGGCCGTTTCTCTCTCTCTCTCGGTGTCGAACCCTTCTTCTTCTTCTTCTTCTTCTTCTTCTTCTTCTTCTTCTTCTTCTTCTTCTTGGTTGAATCTGGTCTCTGCTGTTTCAGGAGTTCTTCCATTACTCCGTCGGGACCATCCTCATCTTCATCGCCTCCATCGTGGCCGCTGTGAAGAGCGCAGGCGTCTCAGCGCTCGTGGCCGCCGGTGCGTATAAAACACACACACACACACACACACACACACACACACACACACACACACACACACACACACACACACACATATACACACACACACTCACTCACTCACTCACTCACTCACTCCCACCACTCACACTTCTTCATAAGGCCTCTGTGGGGTGTGTGTCTGTGGCGTGGTGTGTGTGTCTGTGCTGTGTGTGTCTGTGGTGTGTGTGTCTGTGGTGTGTGTCTGTGCTGTGTGTGTCTGTGCTGTGTGTGTCTGTGCTGTGTGTGTCTGTGCTGTGTGTGTGTCTGTGCTGTGTGTGTCTGTGGTGTGTGTGTGTGTCTGTGCTGTGTGTGTGTCTGTGGTGTGTCTGTGGTGTGTGTCTGTGGCGCTGTGTGTGTCTGTGCTGTGTGTGTCTGTGGTGTGTGTCTGTGGCGTGGTGTGTGTCTGTGGCGTGGTGTGTCTGTGCTGTGTGTGTCTGTGGTGTGTGTGTCTGGTGTGTGTCTGTGCTGTGTGTCTGTGGTGTGTGTGTGTGTGTGTGTGTGTGTCTGTGGTGTGTGTGTCTGTGGTGTGTGTGTCTGTGTGTGTGTGTGGTGTGTGTGTCTGTGGTGTGTGTGTCTGTGGTGTGTGTGTCTGTGTGTGTGTATGTGGTGTGTGTGTCTGTGGTGTGTGTGTCTGTGTGTGTGTGTCTGTGGTGTGTGTCTGTGGTGTGTGTGTCTGTGGTGTGTGTGTATGTGGTGTGTGTCTGTGTGTGTCTGTGTGTGTGTGTCTGTGGTGTGTGTGTGTGGTGTGTGTGTCTGTGTGTGTGTGTCTGTGGTGTGTGTGTATGTGGTGTGTGTCTGTGTGTGTGTCTGTGTCTGTGGTGTGTGTGTCTGTGGTGTGTGTGTCTGTGGTGTGTGTGTCTGTGGTGTGTGTCTGTGTGTGTGTCTGTGGTGTGTGTGTCTGTGGTGTGTGTCTGTGTGTGTGTCTGTGGTGTGTGTGTGTGTGTGTTTGCAGGTATTTGGGTTCATAGCAACGCTCCTGATGGCTGTCAGTTTGTGGACGTCTTACAGCGTGACCTGCGGCTCTCATCAGACCCCGTCGTCCCATCCTCTCCTGACTGGCTAGTAGTCCTTACCTAGCTACTGTCAGGGCCTCATACTCTGCTTCTGACTGGCTAGTAGTCCTTACCTAGGTACTGTCAGGGCCTCATACTCAGCTTCTGACTGGCTAGTAGTCCTTACCTAGGTACTGTCAGGGCCTCATACTCTGCTTCTGACTGGCTAGTAGTCCTTACCTAGGTACTGTCAGGGCCCTCATACTCTGCTTCTGACTGGCTAGTGGTCCTTACCTGGGTACTGTCAGGACCACGCCCTCATACTCTGCTTCTGACTGGCTAGTAGTCCTTACCTAGGTACTGTCAGGGCACGCCCTCATACTCTGCTTCTGACTGGCTAGTAGTCCTTACCTAGCTACTGTCAGGGCCCTCATACTCTGCTTCTGACTGGCTAGTAGTCCTTACCTAGGTACTGTCAGGGCCCTCATACTCTGCTTCTGACTGGCTAGCAGTCCTTACGTAGGGTACTGTCAGGGCCCACATACTCTGCTTCTGACTGGCTAGTAGTCCTTACCTAGCTACTGTCAGGGCCCCCATACTCTGCTTCTGACTGGCTAGTAGTCCTTATCTAGGTACTGTCAGGGCCCCCATACTCTGCTTCTGACTGGCTAGTAGTCCTTACCTAGGTACTGTCAGGGCCCCCCATACTCTGCTTCTGACTGGCTAGTAGTCCTTACCTAGCTACTGAGCATGTGCGACACCCAACAAAGATGTAACAGAAGTGAGAGGTCTCACTCTGTGGCTAAAACAGAGACCTGAACACAGGGTGAAAAGGGAGCTGCAGCAATGTGCAGTACAACAAAAATATGGTGTTTTTGATAATTAAACCAAGTAAACCTATTTTGATATAACCTCTAAATACAATTATGAACCTGAAAATGAGCAGAATATGAGCGCTTTAATAAAATCTTTACAAAAGAAAGTCTCATTTCAGTAAACAAAGTCGTAATTATTCAAGATAAATGTTGATATTTTGAGAAAATAAAAGTGGTTCAGACACACAGAACCATCTAGTGTGGAATGCTATCACTGCTAACGGTGCTAATCAGCTGTTAACCGTGCTAGGAATGCTAACGGTGCTAATCAGCTGTTAACCGTGCTAGGAATGCTAACAGTGCTAATCAGCCGTTTAACATGCTAGGAATGCTAACGGTGCTAATCAGCCGTTTAAAGAGGAACTGAAAGGCAGAATTTCAGATCTCTCTCAACACTGAACTGACTGTTGGACATCAGAAACTATAATCAGACTCACATGATGGAAATTATTTATCCTTTTCTGTCTCTGTCCTCTGCTCTCCCTCTCTTCCTCTTTCTCTTTCTCTTTCTCTCTTCTCCTTTTCACTTCTCTCTCTGCTGTTTTACTCCCTCATTCCTCCTTATCGCCTTCCTTCCCTTTTCCTTCCGTCTTTGCTTCAAAACCTCCTTCCATCCTTTCTTTTTACCCTTCCACCCTCCCTCTCTCCCCTCTCTCCTCTCTCCTCTCTCTCCCTCTCCCCTCTCTCTCTCTCCTCTCTCCCTCTCTCTCTCTCCTCTCTCCCTCTCTCCTCTCTCTCTCTCTCTCTCTCTCCCTCTCTCCCTCTCTCTCTCTCTCTCCCTCTCTCCCTCTCTCTCTCCTTCTCTCCACCTCCCTCCTCTCTCTCCTCTCCTCTCTCTCTCCCTCTCTCCCTCTCTCTCTCCTTCTCTCCTCCCTCTCCTCTCTCCCTCTCTCTCCCTCTCCTCTCTCTCTTCTGTCCTCCTCTCTCTCTCCC
>NC_041336.1:3867339-3869452 GCF_004354835.1 Perca flavescens | reverse complement strand
CCAACAACCTCAGCCTGTCAGTCATTCCCCAGGGCTATTAGACCAGCAACCTCAGCCTGTCAGTCAGTCATTCCCCAGGGCTATTAGACCAACAACCTCAGCCTGTCTGTGTCATTCCCAGGGTAGACCAACAACCTCAGCCTGTCAGTCAGTCCCAGGCTATTAGACCAACAACCTCAGCCTGTCAGTCAGTCCCCAGGGCTATTAGACCAACAACCCAGCCTGTCAGTCAGTCCCCAGGGCTATTAGACCAGCAACCTCAGCCTGTCAGTCAGTCCCCAGGGCTATTAGACCAACAACCTCAGCCTGTCAGTCTCCCCAGGGCCTGACCAACACCCCAGCCTGTCAGTCAGTCCCCAGGGCTATTAGACCAACAACCTCAGCCTGTCTGTCAGTCAGTCCCCAGGGCTATTAGACCAACAACCTCAGCCTGTCAGTCCCCAGGGCTATTAGACCAACAACCTCAGCCCAGGGCTATTAGACCAACAACCTCAGCCTGTCAGTCAGTCAGTCCCCAGGGCTATTAGACCAACAACCTCAGCCTGTCAGTCAGTCCCCAGGGCTATTAGACCAACAACCTCAGCCTGTCAGTCAGTCCCCAGGGCTATTAGACCAACAACCTCAGCCTGTCAGTCAGTCCCCAGGGCTATTAGACCAACAACCTCAGCCTGTCAGTCAGTCCCCAGGGCTATTAGACCAACAACCTCAGCCTGTCAGTCAGTCCCCAGGGCTAGACCAACAACCTCAGCCTGTCAGTCAGTCCCCAGGGCTATTAGACCAACAACCTCAGCCCTGTCAGTCATTCCCAGGGCTATTAGACCAACAACCTCAGCCTGTCAGTCAGTCCCCAGGGCTATTAGACCAACAACCCAGCCAGCCTGTCAGTCAGTCCCCAGGGCTATTAGACCAACAACCTCAGCCTGTCAGTCAATCCCCAGGGCTATTAGACCAACAACCTCAGCCTGTCAGTCAGTCCCCAGGGCCAACAACCTCAGCCTGACCAGTCAACCTCAGCCTGTCAGTCAGTCCCCAGGGCTCTTAGACCAACAACCTCAGCCTGTCAGTCATTCCCCCAGGGCTATTAGACCAACAACCTCAGCCTGTCAGTCAGTCCCAGGGCTATTAGACCAACACCCTCAGCCTGTCAGTCAGTCCCCAGGGCTATTAGACCACCAACAGCCTGTCAGTCTCATTCCCCAGGGTCTGACCAACACCCTCAGTCAGTCCCCAGGGCTATTAGACCAACAACCTCAGCCTGTCAGTCAGTCATTCCCTGTCAGTCAGTCATTCCCCAGGGCTATTCGACCAGCAACCTCAGCCTGTCAGTCAGTCCCCAGGGCTATTCGACCAGCAACCTCAGCCTGTCAGTCAGTCCCCAGGGCTATTAGACCAACAACCTCAGCCTGTCAGTCAATCCCCCAGGGCTATTAGACCAACAACCTCAGCCTGTCAGTCAGTCCCCAGGGCTATTAGACCAACAACCTCAGCCTGTCTAGTGTAAACAAGCTGGCAGTATGTTGTCGTGCAGCCTGGATAACCATATCTGTTGTTTTGTGGTTACGAGAAGCTTATCAGGACGTTTCTCTCTCTCTCTCGGTGTCGAACCCTTCTTCTTCTTCTTCTTCTTCTTCTTCTTCTTCTTCTTCTTCTTCTTCTTCTTCGGTTGAATCTGGTCTCTGCTGTTTCAGGAGTTCTTCCATTACTCCGTCGGGACCATCCTCATCTTCATCGCCTCCATCGTGGCCGCTGTGAAGAGCGCAGGGCGTCTCAGCGCTCGTGGCCGATCGATGCGTATAAAACACAACACACACACACACACACACACACACACACACACACACACACACACACACACACACACACAGAGACATATACACACACACACTCACTCACTCACTCACTCACTCACTCACTCACTCACTCACACTTCTTCATTAAGGCCTCTGTGGCGTGGTGTGTGTCTGTGGCGTGGTGTGTGTGTCTGTGCTGTGTGTGTCTGTGGTGTGTGTGTCTGTGGTATGTGTGTGTCTGTGCTGTGTGTCTGTGCTGTGTGTGTCTGTGCTGTGTGTGTCTGTGCTGTGTGTGTGTCTGTGCTGTGTGTGTCTGTGGTGTG
>NC_041336.1:3842339-3862339 GCF_004354835.1 Perca flavescens | reverse complement strand
AGGGGACCACTAAGGTCTATATAAAAGAGACTTCAGATACAGTATTAGGGGAACACTAAGGTCTATATAAAAGAGACTTCAGATACAGTATTAGGGGACCACTAAGGTCTATATAAAAGAGACTTCAGATACAGTATTAGGGGAACAATAAGGTCTATATAAAAGAGACTTCAGATACAGTATTAGGGGACCACTAAAGTCTATATAAAAGAGACTTCAGATACAGTATTAGAGGACCACTAAGGTCTATATAAAGCATCCAAAGAGCACCATGTCATGGGACCTTTAACATCATTTAGGACCGTTGTTATCACCATATCTGTATCTAAAACATTGGAAAACCTAGAGCAGATAATAAATAAATAACTCTCGAAAGGTTTAAAGACTAGACTTGCTAAAGAAGTCTGACTACAATCATTAGATCTGTGAAAAAAACAGAATTACGGGAAGTCGTTTCTATGCAGATGATACACCATTATCTGCAAGTGTCAACTCATCTCGAATCTTTGGTCTGAACTAAACTGGGCTTTGAGGAACAGCGCCCTCTTCCTGTCGTGTGCCATAAAGCAATCCCAGACGATTTCCCACCAAGAATGTTGCCGCTTAAGTCCCGGGTCGCCTCTTTGTTTGCACTTTCTCTGTTGTTTACAGCACTTAGGTTGATTTGCTCGATTCAAATGTCTCATCCATTCCAACTTTTTTTATTCTACGAGCTCAGTAAAAAACACTCTGGACCACGGATGTATTAAACTCTTTTTAAACACTTTTTTACAATTCCCAAAAATAAAACAATGCACAGTTTAGCCCTGTTAGCCTGATATGCTAATTTTGGCTAGCACACTAAAAGATTCAATCATTATTGTGGTGTGCTAACAAACATTACCGAGCTACGATTTTACAGACAATGGCTGTGTCTCAAACCGCCTACTTGCACACTTTAAACACTTAGTTTTACGTATATAGTGTAGATAACGCAAAAAGTCAGCGCATTGAAAGTACCAGGATGACCCCGTAAAAATGAGTAGCGGTCAGCTCGGCTTGCCGCCTCTCAAAATTTGACGAAAATCTTTTAAACACAGACGTTTCGATGAACTATTTTTGTAAAATACGAGAGTGCGTATTCTGAAACGAGCTGCCATTATGTGTTTTGAAATTCGGGAGCAGCCAGACCCACGTGCCGTGTTCGTCCAATCAGCTGCCATGTGTTGCGTCCGTCACTTCCGGTAAATGACGGATGTATATGCGGAATGAGACACAGCCAATAACTTGCATGCTAATGACTTTGTTAGCATGCTAAATCAAACGTTACTCAGGGGCTAATGTGTGCTAAAAGACAACAACAGCAGCATGCTAAAAGATCCTGTGAATTGAAACAAAGGGAAACATTAGCATGCTATCAATGCAAACAAACTCAAAATAAACTAGGAAAAGTGCTGCACCAGGGGCCGGGAATTAACAACCGGTCACGCGCCAATGATTTGAGATGTTAATGGTTTAAAAAAAATCAAATCACAATCAAGTGATTGTAAAGTAAATGCTATTTTCTTTTAGCCTGGTTGACCCCAGACCCTTCTCAGTTTTAACTGAGAGTGGGTCTGGGGAAGCTTCATTCACAGCCAATTTCCAAAAGGGGCGTCACCAACGGATGCCGCTCAAATGCCTCTGGGCGCATTGGATAGTCCTTCAACCAATCAGAGCAACGATCTGGATGACGTAGCAGCGACAGCGGCATCAACGGGTTTGGTAGCCGTCATGTTGAATGTAAACAAAAAGCTGCTCGCTGTTGCTGCGCTATTGTCATTGTGTATGAGGTTGTGATTGGTGTAGAGCCCTCCTCAATGGTTGTGATTGGTGTAGAGCCCTCCTCAACGGTTGTGATTGGTGTAAAGCCCTCCTCAACGGTTGTGATTGGTGTAAAGCCCTCCTCAACGGTTGTGATTGGTGTAGAGCCCTCCTCAACGGTTGTGATTGGTGTAGAGCCCTCCTCAACAGTTGTGATTGGTGTAGAGCCCTCCTCAACGGTTGTGATTGGTGTAGAGCTCGCCTCAACGGTTGTGATTGGTGTAGAGCCCTCCTCAACGGTTGTGATTGGTGTAGAGCCCGCCTCAACGGTTGTGATTGGTGTAGAGCCCGCCTCAACGGTTGTGATTGGTGTAGAGCCCTCCTCAACGGTTGTGATTGGTGTAGAGCCCTCCTCAACGGTTGTGATTGGTGTAGAGCCCTCCTCAACGGTTGTGATTGGTGTAGAGCCCGCCTCAACGGTTGTGATTGGTGTAGAGCCCGCCTCAACGGTTGTGATTGGTGTAGAGCCCTCCTCAATCGCCTTAACGGTTCTGATTGGTGCCTCGATTTGGAAATGGGCTTGAATGGGCTCTTGGCCAGACTGACTTGCAGAGCAAATCTCAAATTTGCCAGAAGTTGGTCAGGGTTTTCCCAGGCTAACTTTCTTTCGGGTGCGGCAGTAAGTACCAGGTAGCGTCACATTAACTGTCCACGGTCGGACACGACGTCTCCGCTGTGGAAATCATTTTGCTCCCGAGTTCAATTTCAAAAAGGACTCAAAGCATTTATTACAGTTTCACTTGAACGTGCTGTCCAGCTTCTCTCACAGACGTCGGGACGTGCATGACTGTCCTCGGTGCTTTAAAAACAAACAAAGAAATCTGTAAAATGTTGACTTTAAATCAGAATTTTCAGAAAGCACATCAGTAACAGTTTTAGAGAAACACAGAGCAGTGTCCACGTGGAACTAAAGAGTGGTTATTATGACTTCTACGGAGCCAGTCAGTTAAAGTATTTATCCTGCTGGAGCGGTTCTTAAAAATCATATTTTAATCTGAGTGCTGGATAACCGAGAGAGTGGTCTGAGATTTGTACCTCTTTCACACCGAGGGTTGAACCAGGGTTGAACTTAAGGCTGTTTTATGCTTCTGCGTTGAATTGAAGGCGTTCCCTCTCTGAGCCCTCCGCAGTAGCTCGACGTGCACCTCGAAAAACGTTGAGGCGACGCAGACCGTAAGGACTGTGATTGGTCGACTGGTCCTGTGTGTTGATAGTGGGTGTTTCCGGCAGCCTACTGTGGAGAGTAGCGACATGCTAGTTCACTGACATCAGCTCTGCAAATAAACTCTGACATATTTTGGTTACAATGACGGGGTTGTCCGTTTGTTAAAGTGCCCATATTATGAAAAAAACACTTTTTCTGCTGATTTGGGGTGTTATTTTGAGTGAGATATGGTTTCTGAATGTGTCCTGCCTTCAGTCTCCGGGGTGAGCTGGTCAAAACCTGCACGGCTTTCTACGTCACTAGCCGAAACGAGGTGGCTAACTGTAACCGTTAGCTCGTAGCGTTAGCATGCTAACGCTAGCATGCTGCCTCGTTCTCAATAGCAAAGCACTGCTGCAACACTAACAAGTTCACCATAATCTCCAAAAGAACTACTTCCATGTGCTCCCTGGTTTAGAAGAAGTCTCCCAGCTAATCCTGCCATGTAACTGACTGAAGTTGGAGAAACAGCCTTTCTTTTACTGTCTATGGAGCTAGCTGACATGATCTACGATCTGAGCTACTGAGCATGTGCGAGTGCAATCAAAGATAGTACAGAAGAAGAAGAAAAGATGTCTCACTCTGTAGCTAAAACAGACCTGAACACAAGGTGAAAAGAGGAGCTACAGCAATGTGCAGTACAGCAAAAATATGGTGTTTTTAGAAAATTAAACCATGTAAAACTATTCTGGTACAACCTCAAAATACAATTATGAACCTGAAAATGAGAAGAATATGGGCGCTTTAAGTGTCTATATGTCAATTCATGTTTTGAAATTAGCACTTCGAATTAGTATTACGTCTCGTCTCTTCGGTGTGTTCTGAGGCACTTTTTGGACCAACTCGGGGAGACTGATCAGTCACACTGGCTTTTCTGTAGGTCGGCCGTCTGGTTGGTGTGTCTGGGACTATATATTCCCTGTACAAGCTTATACACCTGAATGTTTCAGATAACCCTGGTCCGACCCGGGTCAGATAACCCTGGTCCGACCCAGGTCGTTGGTGTGAAAGAGGAAACTTTTCCTGCCATTTTCCTGTTAACCAAAACTCTTGATGATGTGAGACTGAGCTCTGCTTTCAGTCCGAGATGTTAAACCCTCAGATTACTGCCTTACTGTTGATCAGATGCCAAAAAAAAAATCTCAGTGCAACACATCGGATTTTGCACTTTTTGAATGTGTCCTCTTACATTTCGTCTGAAAGCAGCTCCGAGCGAGCACACACTGAAGGATTTATGAAGGAATGTTTGATGATTATGACTGTGTGGAAGTTGAGGTTTACTGGACAAATTACAATGAATTCAATAAACAAGTGATTGTCTTATTTCTGGTGCATCCTTTAAAGCCACTGCACACTGTGTGATTAAGGCGGTCTGACCGCTTCATTTAGCTTTGTTGTTGGGTTTCTGAAATTGGATATTGAATTGAAAAAGACTTTCTCCGCATGTCACACTCCGATACGTTAAATAAAAGCATGGGTGCAACCTGTGTTGGACTGTACAACATGCGTTTTAAAGCATATTGTGTTGGGCGTTCAATGTCCAGTGAATTGAAGCGACACAATGTATTAAAACAAAAATGCTAAGCACAGCTACATACAACTGCATTGTGGTATTGATGTTTGTTTACGGTGCCGCATTTGTAACGCAGTTGCATTTTACAACGTAAAATGTTGGCCTGTCCTCAACTTAAAGGGTCACTACCGTTTATTTATTTTCACCTGGACCCTATTTCCCCATGTGTCTAAGTGACTGATTGGAACAACAATCTTTGACATTGGTCCAGTAAGCAGCGGAGAAACAAGCTACAATGTAAGTCAATAGGACAATTGTCCAGCTTCTATTTACCTTCACAAAAGTGCTCGTTTAGCCGCTGACAGACTCAGATTAACATTGTGAGTGTCTGACAACATTATGGAAAGGATTTATAAGGAGGTCGTCCTTTCTGTTAAAGAGTAAGATCCTTTTTTTTAAACATTAAAACTTCTGCGAAATTGCATTCGCTAAACCCACCAGACTCCATGTAAATAAACAGTTATTTTAGCATCGTAGAATACACTTCATTCAAAGTCAACAGAAACTAAATAAAACTATGAAAAGCCGTTTTGGGTCGTCTTTCCACTTTTCCAACCATCACAACTCTAGTTTGGGTTGAAATAAACACATAGTTTACAGATTTACAAGTGAGAATATGTTTGCTCTATACACGCTAAAAGTATTGTTTTTTTAAATGGAGTCTGTTGGGTTTTGCACTATCGACCTCAGAGCTGTTTCTGGTTAAACAGGTTTCAAAGAGGTTTTAAAAAGATCTATCTATGTAGGGATCCTTTCCATAATGTTGTCAGACACTTAGAATAATAATCTGAGTCTGTCAGCGGCAACAACAGAACTTTTAGTGTACGCTAACTGATGCTGAACGTTTGTCCTCTAGGGTTACATTACAGCTCGGTTCACGGCTGCCAGTTACAGCGTTCACGCTTAATACTGGACCAATGTCAAAGATTGTTGTTCCCATCAGTCACTTAGACACTAAAACACAAGAACATAGGGTACAGGTTGAAAACAAGTTGTTGGACGTGTCTCACGGTGTGATTTAAAAACACAATTTTGGATTAACAGCCAAAGATTTCACCCGTCTTCTCTCCCGATTGTCACCTTTTTATCGGAGACCGCCCAGAATCACACACAGTGCGTGGAGGCTTTTTCAACGTATAACACAAACTCAAAAAGCTGTTTTCTACAAAGTAAAACAACTTGCATTTCACTTTTGAGATATCGTTTTGGTTTTTAACTTCACATTTGCTGTGTATTTGCTGCTTCACTGCACTGTTTATATTTTTTATTGCCAGTCTGGGCCAGTTTGACGTGAAAGCTTTATTTCACTTTAGATGCACTGATAAAAACTACTTAAAATGGCAATACCATTTTCAGCTGACTGTAATTTAAAAAGATCCAATGTGACGTAAAGAAGAACCTGAAGCAGTTGTTGAGAATCACTGGACAACTAATTACTTGAGATTAGGGATGCACTGAATCCAAAGTTTAGGGGTTCAGGCTGAATCCTGAATCCCCTGGTTGAGATTGTGCTGCCTCCTCCTCCCATCCTCAGTCCATGAACACAGTAAACACATGAATGAAGTAAACAGTGACTGTCCTTCCTTTGCCGTACCTGAAGTTGCTGTCTGGAGATTCCTTCATGCACAACTCGTATTCTTTCAGATGTTTCATACCCATAGACAGTATATAAGAATGGACCACCAGATCCCGTGTGTCTGGATGGAGACCAGTGAAGGATAGTAGAAGCACTTTTCCGGTGCTGGCTGAGTGTTACTGAGCAGCCTCCAACTGAGCTTGAAGACGTAGATGTGACGTGAGCAACGTGTCTGAAAGTGTGAAGTCTTCTGGTAGCTGTGCCGAGAGAAATCTCAATCATTCCCAATCTCACAGAGACGGAGAGTGTAGGTATATGTAAGGAGATAACATAGACACAGGCTAATTACTGATCACTAACATGCTAGTTAACATTAATAATTAAACTTAAACAGCTTATGTAAGTCCAAACTGCCTGTGAGCTTCTCCTGTACTATACGGTAATTTCTCTACAGTGAGACACAATCGTTAGCCTATTTTTATACAAATGTCTGCTATGGAGCCATAACGTGAGATACAAGGTAATGGAGCAGTTTATACATTGTCGTGTTTCTTTAGAAATAAAAAATGGACAAATAGTCTTTAAACGCTTCAGATGTAAAGTTATTTGCTGTCAAAGTGACGTCAAAATGAATGGGAGTAAATGGGATGCTAACGGGAGGTGATGGCTTTGTAGCATCAAAATGGCGCCATAGGAGGTTCAAGTTCTGAAGCGAATCTTACCCAACATGGCTGTTGTAACAGCGGCCATGTTGTGTATAGTTTAGGGTCCTCGCCACCACCAGACCAATCAGCATTGATCAGATTGAACATGTAGCTGGACTTGAATGGCCTTCTTTTGACTGAAAGTTCTGCCAAACAACAACTTGTTCTGCTCACCAGATCCATTTCGACTTTCTCCCAGCCTACTGCATTGAACGCTCCACCTACGTAAACACCTTCCCGTAATCAACGGCGCCGTCACTACGGCGATCAGCGTAGTGCGCCGAGTGCAAGCGTAGGGTTCGGTTCCCTAGGAAAACAATTCTAAGGTTCGGCAGAAACCAGAACCTCGTCAAAAAGCCCAATATTCAGCCAAATCCTGGATTCAGTGCATCCCTAGTTTGAGATCTTTGAGATTTTAGTCAGCGTTTGCTTTGATTAGTTTCAATATTTTTTTGTACTTCTATTTGTTGGAACTTTTGATATGCCGAGTTTTTCAGTCCGTATCTGCCATCAGCTTCCAAGTTTTGGTATCAAATTCGGATATTTAATTTTTTTATGGGTGCATCCTTTAATTGTTTTACCCTAAAGCTGGGTTTTTATATTGCTTCCTGGACGTTTTGGTGTGGAACCAGAATGAATCCGTACATCGGTCAGAGTTTGGCCCTTTTTGGTGTTTTTCCATCACACGCTAACCTGCTCGACCAGCCTCCTATAGGACAGCAAGTTAATGGTTGACGTGATGACAACACCAGGGTTAAAACATGCCATTTTTTGACACACAAACTTTCAAACAGATTCATTCTGGCTCCAGGCCGGACAGAACCAGGCTGTTTACATAATTATTATTATTCATTTTGGCATGTATGTATTTTCTGATGCTTAATGATCTGTTCTCACTGTTGCACGGTGACCTAATGTCCCCTGGGAGATGCGGTAAATGGTCTGTAGTTCGTTGGTTAATAAGTACTGATCCAGGACCGTTACTGGGGATGGGTATCGTAAAGAATGGCAGGAAAAACCAGTGGCGCAACCAACACGTTCTCAAGTCAGTCGCGTATAATACAGGCGCTCTGGGAGGTGCCTGCGCCGTTTGTTACTGAAGCCAAGTCATATTTTAACGCGCTTGGTCGGGACTCTTGGCGTCACTTTTTGATGCTCTGGGTCGGGATGTAAGTAGGATCGGACATTGAAGAACAATCCCTACTTGGAAACGCTTCAAAAATTAGGATTCCAGTAGCAACGTGGCACCATGACATTTGCTAAAGCCAAGTGGCGTGTTATCTGTACGAATTTTGAGCTTTCCGCGTGTATGTCTACGCTGTATACAGCGGATGTAAACATACACACCATGTGGCGTCTTATCGTGAAAACGTCGCACGCATGTAAAAAAAAAAGGTTGGGTTTAGGAAAAGAACATTGGGAAAGGCTTCAGAGGGTTAGGGTTAAAAAAATGACGGTGACCAACGTCACATGCTTATGAAAACAATAAACGGTTGGGTTTAGGAAAGAAACATTGGGGGAAGGCTTAAAACATTTTTTACAAAAAAACATTCACAAACGCCACACGTGGGACACGATCCCGGCTCTCCTGGGTGACAGTCCTGTGTTTTACCGATCCACCACCCCAACCATCCAACCAACCTCTGTGGACTTCTGTCCTGTCAAAATTCACACATAATGTAGGTCAATGGTGGCCGAACGCCGTTGATAAACACGCTAAAAAGCTATTATGCGTCTTGATAACATGCAAAAAGCGGCATACGAATTGCCGTGTCATACATACGCCTCTTTATGAGATCAGTCTGCCAGTAGAATCTTTTCTTTATTGGAATCGGCTTCCCGATTTAACGTGCGCAAGTTTTGGGTTTTCCCGGAGCGGCCAGGCGCTTGTTGAGTTGCAGCCATGGAGCCCAGTAATCAGCGCTCTAGTGTGGCTTTATTTGACATTGGAAAAAGCCCAATAAAACTGCAACTCACCATTGAATCTAAATAAAACGTTCCCCTTTTTTTGTGAAAATACGCATGTGACCCATTTCAACTCCACCCCTCAAAGAATCAGAATCAAGAATCAATAATAACCGGAATCTAAATGAAGAATCGGAATTATTAAAGAATGGCAAGAAACCACGCGTAAGTCGTAAGGGCGGGATCAAAGGTTGTCTTTCAAATTCTCTCTGCACGTAATAGTATAGCGCTACAACCAATCAGAGCGACTCCTAACCACAACCTTTCCTCGTTGTCCTAACCACAACCTTTCCCCTTTCTCATTTACCTAACCACAACCTTTCTCGTTTACCTAACCACAACCCTTCCCTTTTCTCGTATACCTAACCACAACCTTTCTTGTTTACCTAACCACAACCTTTCCCTGTTCTCGTTTACCTAACCACAACCTTTACTCGTTCTCGTTTACCTAACCACAACCTTTACTCGTTCTCGTTTACCTAACCACAACCTTTCCCCTTTCTCGTTTACCTAACCACAACCTTTCCCTGTTCTCGTTTACCTAACCACAACCTTTCCCCTTTCTCGTTTACCTAACCACAACCTTTACTCGTTCTCGTTTACCTAACCACAACCTTTCCCCTTTCTCGTTTACCGAACCACAACCTTTCCTCGTTCTCGTTTACCTAACCACAACTTTTCCCCTTTCTCGTTTACCTAACCACAACCTTTCCCCTTTCTCGTTTACCTAACCACAACCTTTCCCCTTTCTCGTTTTCCTAACCACAACCCTTCCCTGTTCTCGTATACCTAACCACAACCTTTCTCGTTTACCTAACCACAACCTTTCCCCTTTCTCGTTTACCTAACCACAACCTTTCCCCTTTCTCGTTTACCTAACCACAACCTTTCCTCGTTCTCGTTTACCTAACCACAACTTTTCCCCTTTCTCGTTTACCTAACCACAACCTTTCCCCTTTCTCGTGTACCTAACCACAATCCTTCCCTGTTCTCATTTACCTAATCACAACCTTTCCCCTTTCTCGTATACCTAACCACAACCTTTCCCCTTTCTCGTATACCTAACCACAACATTTCTCGTTTACCTAACCACAACCTTTCCCCTTTCTCGTTTACCTAACCACAACCTTTCCCCTTTCTCGTTTACCTAACCACAACCTTTCCCCTTTCTCGTTTTCCTAACCACAACCCTTCCCTGTTCTCGTTTACCTAATCACAACCTTTCCCCTTTCTCGTTTTCCTAACCACAACCTTTCCCCTTTCTCGTTTTCCTAACCACAACCTTTCCCCTTTCTCGTTTTCCTAACCACAACCTTTTCCCGTCCTCGTTTACCTAAGCCATCCATGAAATAAACGAGAAATTCGTGCCCCGTACACGAAATAAACAAGAAAATCGTGACCTGTACACAAAATAAATGAGGAAATCGTGACCTGTACACAAAATAAATGAGGAAATCGTGACCTGTACACAAAATAAATGAGGAAATCGTGACCTGTACACAAAATAAATGAGGAAATCGTGACCTGTACACAAAATAAATGAGGAAATCGTGACCTGTACACAAAATAAATGAGGAAATCGTGACCTGTACACAAAATAAATGAGGAAATCGTGACCTGTACACAAAATAAATGAGGAAATCGTGATCTGTACACAAAATAAATGAGGAAATCGTGACCTGTACACAAAATAAATGAGGAAATCGTGACCTGTACACAAAATAAACGAGAAAATCGCGACCTGCACACGTAATAAACAACAAAATCGTGACCCGTACACCAAATAAACAACAAAATCATGACCTGTACACAAATCAATAAATCAAAATAACGTGACCATTTCACAAACTGGCGTGAGACTGATTGGGTTTTGAGGACTTGTGGCGGTTCTGGATCAGTGCTGCTAACGAGCTAAAACATGAAGAAGAGAGCCCAGTGGACTGAGACGCCTTTATAGTTGACATGGTTTTAGGTTTCTCTCCAAAGTGCCTTAATGTTCTGTTGTCCGTCGTATAGATGGGATTAACCTGCTGTCTGCGAGCTAATAGACCGAGAACAAACCGAAGCTAATGGAACCACATTTAAAATGTCGGGGGGTGTGTTAACGTTGGTTTGGGGTGAGGTGGATTTAGTTCTGTTTTAGAAGGAAATACTACTGAATGGCCATAGTGTTGTTGTTGTTATTATTATTATTATTATTATTATTATTATTATTATTATTATTATTATTATTAAGTCACATCACAAAGAGCTCACATGACTTGGGTTGTTTTTCTACATTTTCTAAAAGTGTGTTTAAACTACAAGTTGTGATTTGTTGCATGTTGTAAATTAAAGACTCATTGCACCATTTCTGTCTCATCTCATCATTTGTGTGCGCTAAAAGCAACCGATGGCGAGTAAGTAATTGCATTAACCAACATACACGTAACACACATGTCCAAATACACACAAAATGAGGGAACATTTTCCCTCTATCTCTCTCTCTCTCATTCTCTCTCTCTGTCTCTCTCTCAAAAATAAATAGGCCTAAAAATAAAAACAATAAAGCTTTCACAAATCTAAAAGTGTGTTTTAGACATAATTAATAATTTACCTTAATAACACGCTTACAGTTCAGTCAGATGGAGGATCAGTCACTCAGCGATGGAAGTTAGGTTTCCCTGCTGAATCAGAAGCTAACTTCAGCTACTTTTGGTTCTTCTGGGTCAAAATTTCGCATTTTAGGCCTTTATTATATAGGACAGCTGAAGATGTGAAAGAGGGGGGGGGAATGACATGCAGCACTTTTATCCAAGTTTTTTTTGTCACTTTTTCCACTTTATCCACTAGGGGCCACTCACACACTAGAAATTCGTTTTTAAAAGGCTTTAAAGCAGGGATCTTCAACAGGGGGTCCTCAGAGTCAATGCAGGGGGGGCCTCAAAATTATTGTTAATTTAAGTTTTTTCAAAAATGAACATCAGTAAACACAAATCCAACATATTATTAGCAAATATAAATCCCCACTGCTTACTGGCTTATAGGTAAGGTGGTCACTAAGGCCATCCACAGATACAGTTCATCCTAAGGGTTCACTGTGCCACATGTACTTTATGTTTAACATTAAACATGATTTATAAAACCATGCCAACAATTATTAGCCAATTTCAAAACTTAGTATGCAAAAAAAGCTATGTATAGAATGGCCACATGTTATTGTAGGCCAAGTTTAATATGCAACTTCATTTTATACATAATATATAGTAGGGGGTCCCTTCCCTGTCTCTCTTTCAGTTAAGGGGTCCTCAGCTTAAAAAACATTGAAGACCCTTGCTTTAAAGACTTAAAGTGTATACATCCGTACCAACAATGTATTGATGTAACAAGTCCACCAACATGCTTAGGCCTACTTCCTACATCATTTGGTAAAAGGAGATGTAGGTAAGAGTACAAGTAAGTGGCTTAATGATAATAAAGTAAATGGTGTAATTCTTAGCTTTCATCTGGGAGTAGCCTATATTGGTGTGTGCAACGGACTGTTCAGCAAATGCACAACCTGTGTGTAGGCTAAGCTTTGATTCTGCAGGTCTTGGTTTGGATGCAGCAGCACAGAAGACTGGAGGCAGAACAGCAAGTGTGTTCCTACATGATGCACCTTGAAACCTGGTCTGGTAGAACTTCTCCACGAAGAGTATATCTGATTAGGTTTTCAGCCATTAAATAAAGGCCACTGATATTGTCCTAACTCGCTCTTGGTAAAATAAGTGCGCCAACCTCCAACCATCTAATTAAAATCTTTCATCTAGCAAAATGAATGAGCTACTTTTGATTGATATCGCTGCATTGTAGCTACATATTAAGTAACGTTAAGTAATAACGTCTGTGTTTCACCCTACTTTTATTAACATAATAGAACCAGCCATATTTTAAAATGTTACTAAAAGAAATGCTAGTCTGTGCTTATTCCTATCTCTCTCCTAATCAAGGGTGGAGTTGTGAACAGCTACAGGTTCAAAACTTGCCACCTAAAATGTCAAGGACTCTGGTGCATCTCATAAAATTATAATTAGTGGAAAGTTTATATATTTTTTCAAAAAGTGAAACTTTAATATATTCTGAATTTATTACACATGAAAGGAAATATTTCAGGCCTTGGAAATGAAAAAACTATCTCAAAATATTAGAATATTATAACACAGAATGTATAATACAGAAATGTGGACGTGAGAAGAATCAATCATCAAGATTTAAAAAAAAAGAAGACTGAAATGATAAACTTTATGTGATGAATCTAGAATATATGAAAGTTTTTCACTTTTTGAATAAAGTTACAGAAATAACGACGCTATAATTTTATGAAATGCACCTGTATCGCTACATGGCTTCATTTAAAACAAAAATATATATATATATATATATGTCTCTTTAGAGTTTGTAAAACACTTTGAGCTGCATTTAATGTGTGAAAGGTGCTTTACAAACAAAATATTATTATATTGATCTGTAGTTTCATCTTCTTTATGAATGAGTGAACATGACGGCATTTAAAACAGACCCAGAGTTAAACTGTCACATGTGTTTTATTCAACAGGAGACACAAGTTACTCTGATTCATCAGGTAGTAACAGATTACTCTGATTCATCAGGTAGTAACAGATTACTCTTATTCATCAGGTAGTAACGGACTACTCTTATTCATCAGGTAGTAATAGATTACTCTGATTAATCAGGTAGTAACAGATTAAAGACAGATCTCCCCTTGATAATGAACAGGTTCATAATTAGCACATGCAATTTTAATTTTACATTGTTTGAGTCTACCGTCGTATTGATTAGTAGTGCGGTTCAATACACACTTAACAACATCAAAGTAGTTGTTGCTTATAAAATAGCTTTCATCAAGAGTTCCTTCTCCAGAACACACACGTCTGACCACACTGATAGGCGCTTTGATGAAGGAATTACTATTCCTAGAGTAAAGGAGTCTTCCCATCCTTTCGTCACATTTTTCAGGAGTCATGTTCCGTTCAATATGGTTTCTTTCAAACGGTGTACGAGCACCGTCCACAGAGATCACAGCAGCAGAGAGCAGCAGAACACCAGCAAAGATAGAGATCTTCATGTTGATCTGGAGAACACAGAGTTATAAAAGCTGTTAGAGACTTTACTCTGACATATCTAACATCTCTTTATATTATCATATACAACCTGTTAGAGACTTTACTCTGACATATCTAACATCTCTTTATATTATCATATACAACCTGTTAGAGACTTTACTCTGACATATCTAACATCTCTTTATATTATCATATACAACCTGTTAGAGACTTTACTCTGACATATCTAACATCTCTTTATATTATCATATACAACCTGTTAGAGACTTTACTCTGACATATCTAACATCTCTTTATATTATCATATACAACCTGTTAGAGACTTTACTCTGACATATCTAACATCTCTTTATATTATCATATACAACCTGTTAGAGACTTTACTCTGACATATCTAACATCTCTTTATATTATCATATACAACCTGTTAGAGACTTTACTCTGACATATCTAACATCTCTTTATATTATCATATACAACCTGTTAGAGACTTTACTCTGACATATCTAACATCTCTTTATATTATCATATACAAACTGTTAGAGACTTTACTCTGACATATCTAACATCTCTTTATATTATCATATACAACCTGTTAGAGACTTTACTCTGACATATCTAACATCTCTTTATATTATCATATACAACCTGTTAGAGACTTTACTCTGACATCTCTAACATCTCTTTATATTATCATATACAACCTGTTAGAGACTTTACTCTGACATATCTAACATCTCTTTATATTATCATATACAACCTGTTAGAGACTTTACTCTGACATATCTAACATCTCTTTATATTATCATATACAACCTGTTAGAGACTTTACTCTGACATATCTAACATCTCTTTATACTATCATATACAACCTGTTAGAGACTTTACTCTGACATATCTAACATCTCTTTATACTATCATATACAACCTGCTAGAGACTTTACTCTGACATCTCTTTATATTATCATATACAACCTGTTAGAGACTTTACTCTGACATCTCTTTATATTATCATATACAACCTGTTAGATACTTTACTCTGACATATCTAACATCTCTTTATATTATCATATACAACCTGTTAGATACTTTACTCTGACATATCTAACATCTCTTTATATTATCATATACAACCTGTTAGAGACTTTACTCTGACATATCTATCATCTCTTTATACTATCATATACAACCTGTTAGAGACTTTACTCTGACATATCTAACATCTCTTTATATTATCATATACAACCTGTTAGAGACTTTACTCTGACATATCTAACATCTCTTTATATTATCATATACAACCTGTTAGATACTTTACTCTGACATATCTAACATCTCTTTATATTATCATATACAACCTGTTAGAGACTTTACTCTGACATATCTAACATCTCTTTATACTATTATATACAACCTGTTAGATACTTTACTCTGACATATCAAACATCTCTTTATATTATCATATACAACCTGTTAGAGACTTTACTCTGACATATCTAACATCTCTTTATATTATCATATACAACCTGTTAGATACTTTACTCTGACATATCTAACATCTCTTTATATTATCATATACAACCTGTTAGATACTTTACTCTGACATATCTAACATCTCTTTATATTATCATATACAACCTGTTAGAGACTTTACTCTGACATATCTATCATCTCTTTATACTATCATATACAACCTGTTAGAGACTTTACTCTGACATATCTAACATCTCTTTATATTATCATATACAACCTGTTAGAGACTTTACTCTGACATATCTAACATCTCTTTATATTATCATATACAACCTGTTAGAGACTTTACTCTGACATATCTAACATCTCTTTATATTATCATATACAACCTGTTAGAGACTTTACTCTGACATATCTAACATCTCTTTATATTATCATATACAACCTGTTAGAGACTTTACTCTGACATATCTAACATCTCTTTATATTATCATATACAACCTGTTAGAGACTTTACTCTGACATATCTAACATCTCTTTATATTATCATATACAACCTGTTAGAGACTTTACTCTGACCTATCTAACATCTCTTTATACTATCATATACAAGCTGCTAGAGACTTTACTCTGACATCTCTTTATATTATCATATACAACCTGTTAGAGACTTTACTCTGACATCTCTTTATATTATCATATACAACCTGTTAGATACTTTACTCTGACATATCTATCATCTCTTTATACTATCATATACAACCTGTTAGATACTTTACTCTGACATATCTAACATCTCTTTATATTATCATATACAACCTGTTAGAGACTTTTACTCTGACATATCTAACATCTCTTTATATTATCATATACAACCTGTTAGAGACTTTACTCTGACATATCTAACATCTCTTTATATTATCATATACAACCTGTTAGAGACTTTACTCTGACATATCTAACATCTCTTTATATTATCATATACAACCTGTTAGAGACTTTACTCTGACATATCTAACATCTCTTTATATTATCATATACAACCTGTTAGAGACTTTACTCTGACCTATCTAACATCTCTTTATACTATCATATACAAGCTGCTAGAGACTTTACTCTGACATCTCTTTATATTATCATATACAACCTGTTAGAGACTTTACTCTGACATCTCTTTATATTATCATATACAACCTGTTAGATACTTTACTCTGACATATCTATCATCTCTTTATACTATCATATACAACCTGTTAGATACTTTACTCTGACATATCTAACATCTCTTTATATTATCATATACAACCTGTTAGAGACTTTACTCTGACATATCTAACATCTCTTTATATTATCATATACAACCTGTTAGAGACTTTACTCTGACATATCTAACATCTCTTTATATTATCATATACAACCTGTTAGAGACTTTACTCTGACATATCTAACATCTCTTTATATTATCATATACAACCTGTTAGAGACTTTACTCTGACATATCTAACATCTCTTTATATTATCATATACAACCTGTTAGAGACTTTACTCTGACCTATCTAAAATCTCTTTATACTATCATATACAAGCTGCTAGAGACTTTACTCTGACATCTCTTTATATTATCATATACAACCTGTTAGAGACTTTACTCTGACATCTCTTTATATTATCATATACAACCTGTTAGAGACTTTACTCTGACATATCTATCATCTCTTTATACTATCATATACAACCTGTTAGAGACTTTACTCTGACATATCTAACATCTCTTTATATTATCATATACAACCTGTTAGATACTTTACTCTGACATATCTAACATCTCTTTATATTATCATATACAACCTGTTAGATACTTTACTCTGACATATCTAACATCTCTTTATATTATCATATACAACCTGTTAGAGACTTTACTCTGACATATCTAACATCTCTTTATACTATCATATACAACCTGTTAGAGACTTTACTCTGACATATCTAACATCTCTTTATATTATCATATACAACCTGTTAGATACTTTACTCTGACATATCTAACATCTCTTTATATTATCATATACAACCTGTTAGAGACTTTACTCTGACATATCTAACATCTCTTTATATTATCATATACAACCTGTTAGAGACTTTACTCTGACATATCTAACATCTCTTTATATTATCATATACAACCTGTTAGAGACTTTACTCTGACATATCTAACATCTCTTTATATTATCATATACAACCTGTTAGATACTTTACTCTGACATATCTAACATCTCTTTATATTATCATATACAACCTGTTAGATACTTTACTCTGACATATCTAACATCTCTTTATATTATCATATACAACCTGTTAGATACTTTACTCTGACATATCTAACATCTCTTTATATTATCATATACAACCTGTTAGAGACTTTACTCTGACATATCTAACATCTCTTTATATTATCATATACAACCTGTTAGAGACTTTACTCTGCCATATCTAACATCTCTTTATACTATCATATACAACCTGTGAGATTGTGTGTGTGTGTGTCTGTGTGTGAGATTGTGTGTGTCTGTGTGTGTGTTTGTGTGTGAGTTTGTTTGTGTGTGTGTGTCTGTGTGTGAGATTGTGTGTGTGTGTCTGTGTGTGAGATTGTGTGTTTGTCTGTGTGTGTGTTTGTGTGTGAGTTTGTTTGTGTGTGTGTGTCTTTTCATTAAAAGCAGCAAGAACAGCGAAAAACAAAGTTACAAAAACGCTTTGAAAAATTAACACAAAACATAAAATAAATGCCATAAAAGTAATAAAAATCCCAAAACAACAAAAACTAAAGAAATTAGGGTCAACAAGTGCAACAAAAAAGTCCTGAAGGAAAGAGTGTCTGAAGGGTCAGAAAAGAAGTCTCAAAAAAGCTCAGCGAAAAGCATCAAAAAAACTTATAAAAATGCTTTTAAACTTCTTTCTGAATGTCCAATGTGCATAATTATCAGATTTGGCTTTTCACTTAAGACTACAGAAATCTATGAACTTCTTATGTAACATTTGTTCATTACATTTGTTTGATAAATATCTTATTTCTTTGGAGTTCTGCAGAGCTCATAAACTCCCAAAATGATTATATTGATTACCAATATAGTGTGCACACAATACAATACCTGCACACAGGATAAAATACATTTCATATACAGGTTCAGCAGATTTCTTACAGAATCATAGAAGTTTAAATGTGTAAAAGACACACAAGAATAATAATATAAAGTATATTTACCTGAATGATAGGAGAGAGATGAGTTCTAGAGTCAGCAACAGGAGGGATACCTAAAATATCACATGATAAGAAACACACTACGCTACATCACATTTAACTACGTTACATCACATTTAACTACGTTACATAACAGTTAACAATTTTTAATAAAAAGGTCAAAAAAGAGGGTAAAAATAGCCCCGAAAAAAGTCAAAAAACTGCTGAAAAAAGGGTAAAAGTAAGAATTCACAAAAGAAAGCTTTGTGCTCATAGCTGAACCAAAATCAGAAGCTTAAATGTGTCAAAGACAGAATAGTATTATAATACTATAATACCTGAATGACAGGAGTTCTAGAGTCAGCAGCAGGAGGGATACCTAAAATATCACACGATAACAAACACACTGTTACATAACATTAAACTACTCTACATCACATTAAACAATGTTACATCACATTAAACTATGTTACATCACATTAAACTATGTTACATCACATTAAACTTCAAGGTCATTTAGAAAACAATCGAAAAAAGGACCAGAAATGTCCAAAAAAGGGACCAAAAATGTCGGAAAATGAATAATATTGTATTTGTGTTTGTTTGTAACCCTAACTACAAGAATTAGTCAAAAAATCAAAATAACAACAACAAAAAAGTTGCAAAATTTGCCCAAAATGTAAAAAAAAGTGACTAATTTTTTTTGCGTGGAAAAATCATCGAAAACAATTGTCCAAAAACCAACAACAAAAGTTGGCAAAATAATAAAAAAATGCAACCAAAAAGTTAAATAAGTGACAAAATGTTGGAAAAAAAACCAACAATCGTCAAAAAAACATCAGAAAAACATTGAAGGTGAGAGAATAGTTAAAAGTTGAAGAAGAGTATGTCTTACCGAAGAGCTGGTGGAGAAAGTTTCAGGAATGAAGGCCCAAAAATGTTGAAATCTAAAATCTAAAAGTCTGAAGATGAAAAAAAAGAGGAGCAGAACTCTGACACGATGCAAATCTGAAGAATGTTCAGACAGAGAAATGAAATCCTCTCTCAGTCTTATATCCTCCGACAGAGAGGGGTTGTCTCTGAAACAAACAGCTGAATGTCATCTCCATATACGGTAAACATTCAGCTACAGGATCACACATCACACCCACTGATGCTAATTTAAATACACATGTTACAGATGGTCAAAGATGACCGCGGAAAACCAAAAAGAGGAAGTTAAGATGTTGTTTTCACACTTTTCTTCCGATGCAGCTTACTGTAAACGATGACCTACACAAACAGAGAAAGATTAACTTTGAAAACTACTTTTTTTAAATTAAAAAA